>NW_028230441.1:605000-845000 GCF_043228905.1 Azolla caroliniana | reverse complement strand
TATCCCGCATTTTGATGGCGTGAATTTTTATGAAGAACATACACATTTGGTCACTACCATAACAATTCACACAACACAAATAAAGATTGGTAGATGGACGTCTTAGGAACTTAATGCTTGTTTAGAAATACCATTGTCAATAATCAAATATGATTGTTTACGAGAGACATTGTCCTCTCCTAAACATATTTCACTAGTATAATGGGGATCTAATCCAACTATCATGACATCCTAGGATTTGGCAAAATACTTGCAAAACATTTGGAACAATGGTGGTCATTGTAAGCTTGCACTACACAACATCTTGATTATTGATGCTTGCTAGTATCAAATTTCATTTCCATTTGAGCAGTTATTTTCATATGAATATCATATAGTCACAGTTGGGCAATGTATCACATCATCCTTTAGCATAGCATAATATATCTTCATTATAACTTGTTGTATTAACATTATCCCTTAATCCAACAACATTTCATAACATATGGGCATAATGAAACATCCGATGATAAAGGTTGATGTCGTGGAAACTAAAATTGTGCATGAACAAATTCTACATATGTGCAAAAAAAAACATTATTTGCCTTGCCAAAGGCTGCTTCATAGTGGACGTGACCTACTTGTTCTTAATGTTGATACCTTAAACAAAGCTATAAAGAATTGTGATTAGGTAGATCATGTCAGTAATGATGAGTACATTTATATAGTGGTGCATCCATCATATGTACGAAGAATTGTCTATGCACAATGGTTTAGATTTGTCAAAATATGAACGTATTTCATTCCTAACTTGTGTAACCTGCCACTTGGGTTTTAAAACCTAAACTTTTATTACTTTTGAACAAATAATTATTCCTTTTGGGGTTGTTAGGAAATAATTTTTGTCGCGTGCAAAAACAAAGAGCACATCCTCGGTTAGAATTTAACAAGTTTAAATAAATGGGAAGGTTAGTAGTCACAATCGATAGGCTATGTTTTGGCCACCCAAATTATTACAATAGAACATGTACATGAGGAATTCCATCTACTTATAATAAATTCCTAGGCACAAATGGCTTACGTCTAACATGAACTGATTTTACTAATAATCTTCTACTTCAAATTGATAACCACTCACTATAACCACCTTTTTACCACACTATTCCTCATCCCCAATTTCCCATAACTTCATTATGTATATTTTGTGTTGCACATATATGTAAAGTTGATGTATAAATAAGAAGAAATGGTGGCATCTGACATGTCTTTATCCATGATGATGTTGGTTTAAGGAGATAAGGGTATCTTCCAACATAAAGTGGCTCCATATATGTTAGATAATGGGCGAAAAGATTGAACGACACTTAGGTCATGTAAGTAATAATACTTGTGCGTGGATTTGTTATTTAGATATTAAAAAGATTTTCATTATAAGAAGCTGGATTTTTGCTCCCACAGCAATTTCTCGAAGATTCATGTGCACAAATGTTGTTTTTTACTTAACCTTGACTTAATAAAAGATGAAGTTTTAATACCAAAAGTAAACATTAGTGGGGGTTCAGTTTTCGTTCTTTAGCATAACAAACTCGATGAGAATTTGGTACTGGTAAATGTTGCGAAACAATCGTTGCTCATTTGTCATGTAAATAATGGGGAGGCTATAAAGTGTGTCGCACATTCAAAACCAACGTTTCAAACATTTCCATTATACATGTTTTGCTTAGATGCTATAATAATATTCGGATGGTCTAGCACAAACATATTAGTAGGTAGCAGGCTTTCACGTGGACAAGCATTAATGGGCATTCGGGTACAAGAAAATCAATGTCATAAACTGCTTTGATCGTGGTTCTTTTTCTGAAAATAAAAACATTGTGATGTAAAATTAAAGATGTATCATTGTAGATGACCTTTCAAAAAGGATTTTGGTGATTAAACATACTTTGGGGGTCAAATTTTGTGTTTTAGAATGCATATTAACACATCCACATTTTGAGCTACAAGTGAATGGAAATGTAGAGATTGTATGCAAGAAGATTGTTCTAAACCTATTCGTGACACTTCATTTTCAAAATTGTAACCCCCCAACCCAAACGATGGCAATGTATTAATTGATTCATACGAATTCATAAGATTGCCATAATTAATAATTAAGTTGTGCAAGATTTTGATTCTTATTAGTTAAGGTATATTTTTATCCATGGCTTTTCTTTTTCCATCACATCGAATTCCATTTGCATCAATACTTTATTTTCGCACTCACTATTTATCACATTGGTATGTCCCTAACAACTGCATTTGATTGATTGTGTGTGGGTCATGACTCATGACTATTTCATAACACATTATATGATGGAGCAAACTATGGTTTTTTATTTAACACACGATTTCATTCAATCACCGTCATCACAAACCTAATCCAGGTTTGTTTCATGGATTTTCTGCACCCAAAGGGAAAGACATATTACAATGAAGCTTGAATGTTTTGGAAGTAAATTTATTCATGTTCATTTGAAATGAATTAGTTAAAGTAAATTTTAATAATAAACCAATGAGTTACTCATCCAATACTTCCATAAATCGTAACAAATTACAAGCTTATTGGGATCAAGGACACTTAAATCTATTAACAAAGTTTTCGAGGGTTAACGAACCTGTATATATTGACATGTACATATATGTACAAAAGTCAAAGCATTCACATTTAATAGTTGTAAAGCTCTTGTCAATGACTAGCATATAGACTTGCACAACAGTGGAAATTAAATTTCAATGATCATGTTGAAAACATCCTCATGTACAAATACTAATTTTGAGTGTAGCTCTATTTTATTGCATGAGAAACTTCCACCACTTACGTCACCAAGCTTCAACAATATGTGCCCCAAGGAAATCTTCTATACCAAAAAACACAAATACCAAGATTTTTTCCTTGTAGAAAACGGTTGCATTTTTATGATACAAGAGAATGTCAATGTTTGCATATAGCAAACAGAATCCTTCTTCACATGATTATAATTTAGCCACTCATCTAGTGCAAACCTTATATAATTGTCCATTTTCCTTTCCATCTTATTTGGGACTCATGTAAGGCATGAGCTTGCATATATGAAAGAGATTTGTTAGGACAAGGATTCTTAGACCATAAGAAATTGGATGCATATTTGCTATACAATGTCATCCTCTGCTACAAGGTTGTCTCAATCATTCAGCCAAAAACTTCAAATCATGACGATTTTGGATGGTTTGGCTTTCACAAGGTAGTGTACAAATACTGCTTTATGAGTTGCATGGCATATCTTATGTGAATAAGGAAGAGGACATCAAGCACCGTGAATCCTCAATGCATCAAACCTATAGGGAAGAAAATATTGAATGCTTAGAACCACACAAAATCTCCAGCACCTTGTACTTGATTGGTTGTCATTTTACTATCTTCATTTCATCAATTTTGCTTTAGTTTGCATGTAACCTATTGTGATATATAACCTTTCGGGCAAGACCCAACGCAAACCACAATAAGAACTTTCAGAACCCATGTAGTTTGAGGTCATCCCAATCAGAATGGTCTACACTTTGTGTATACTCTATACTACCATAGAAATCTTGGGTTTCGGGTTTCAAGAGTTTCAGATTCAATGTAGTGGTAGTGTCATCACGACAAACTAAAGCTTCATTCAGCATGAGTATTTTAGATGTAAAATTTAGTGTCCCAGTTATCTTCCACACTTGTGCCCAACATGTTTCATAAGCGCTGGCTTTCGTATGCATTATAACGTGACTTTGACCCGTCACACACAATATATAACTTGCAGAATGACAATATTGCAAGAATATGGTTAGTCGATTATTATAACAAGGCATGCAAAGCTTCATTCCAAATGTCAGGAAGCCCTGGTAGACACCAATGACTACAATCCTCACGTCGAGGCCCTGCACTACGACCATCTTGACCAAAAATCGATGGATGCGCATCTTTCCTGTATCCAGAGAATCTAGTAATATTTAGAATCCCAACTGGATTCTTCATGTGGTTAATGATATCTTCGATTATGTACATCTTCTCTGGATAGCTCGGGATGTAAGACTCGTTGAAAATGAGGTCCTTCTCATTGTGGCAATGGCCACCAGAGTTCCATTGTCCTCCACTGCACAAATCAACCACCATTCCATAATATAAAATTTAATCCTCGTATAGGGTATAAATAATAGCCTCTTAGTTTGACAATTCTAGAGTGGTGCATTAGCCTCTTATTTCCCAAACCTAGTGATGGTTTAGAAACAAGACATTACATGCAAAACACGATGTGGTGCATTAGCCTTTTAATTCCCAATTCTAGTTATTATTTAGAAACAAGACATTACCCACAAAGCACGATGTGGTGCATTAGCCTCTTATTTCCAAAATCTAGTGATTATTTAGAAACTACATTAACTTCTCAAACTAGGCTTTCTCCAAACCATGTGTGATGAAATCTAACAAACAATTGAGGAGAGTTATAAACATCATGCAGCATAATCGGGAAAGAAAAACACTTCATGTCTGCATACAATTTCACCTGAAATGCGAAGGCGAATAGCCACAAAAGAAAACCTTGGTGCGCTTCGGATCAATGTTCTTATCTACCCATGAAGCCCAAGTTGTCACAGCTTTCCTAAATGCCACCATCACTGGTAAGCTTGAATACACAGTATCCCCTTCCTGAAAATAGTTTTTCCTTCAGGAACACCAAAAGAATCAAATGCCCATAAGTGCACTATTCGAAATAAAACTGTAATACCAAAGGCCAACCCAATAAGCAGGCACATTCAATATAAAACCGTAAAAACAAAGGTAGCAAATTTGATGGCATTGTATAGAATGTGTTAATCAAAGATCAAATTCCATGTAAAGTCATGAAAACAAAGTAGCAATTAGAATGTATTAGTTAAAATTTGAATTTGAATAGGTATGTTTGATGAAGCCCTTAACGAAAGATCCAATCATTCGATATAAATCCGAAGAAAAAGGAGTTAGCATGTTCAATGAATAGAATATCACCCTTTGGCTGTCTTTCCGTGATTCCACCAATGGCCGGTTGTGAAGACAAGAACATCCGCCCCACGCCACTTTTTTGCCGACTTGGCGATCGTATCAAGCCTTAATGTGAGCTTTTGTTTCCCAGTAATAGTTCTTCTCTTTCCTTCTGCCATGAGGAAATGAGATCGATAAAATTCTACTCTCAGATTATAATCCTGCACCCACAGCCATCCATTACAACACTTCATGTTGATTTTGCTGAATTTGGGAATAAAATCTATGACACACGGCAAGAGGTCTTGAAGTAACATACAAGAAACTTGAATGCATATTCACCCTTTCCTTTGGTGATGCGATTTCCTGAGGTCTCAAGAACTTGGCTTTTGTTCAATAGGCCCTCTCGTAAAAGGCAAAGCATGGATTCCCATTGGTTCCTCATTAGAGAATCTCCAGCGAAAACGAGGCGTTTTCCCCTCAGCTTCTCCAACATATTCCGGGCATCAAACCTAATACCACTCAGAAAACAAACACACACATATATGATCCAGAGCTTTGTCGATAACCATGTATAAGCATGAGAAAAAACAAGTATAACTATTAACAAGTCATTCTTATGACTCCTGATTAAGGTTATATGTTGTGCCAATTGATCGGTCCACATTGTCTCCTAAGTGAGGTGTTATAAGCTTAGTCAGCAGCCAATTATAGGGTTTGGACCCACCTACATGCAATTGTGTGTGTGTGTGTGTCCAGCCAATGGAGATTATGCGTGCGTACATAAACCTTTTAGAAAAGGACAGATAACTATGTTATATGCATAGAAATGTACGTATGCATACATACATACATAGAGCAGTCACACACATCACATGCATAAACGCTTACATACACATCACATATGTATACATAAATAAATGTACACATACACATTCGTACTTGTGAAGGTACATTGTCGTTTAGGGTTAATAGACACATAACACATAATAGACATAGATCTGGAAGTGTAGACTTACCTGGGAATGTGGCAATCTTTAGGTTCCCATCTCCACTTCAGATACTCCGCATCTGGCCTTCCGTTCCGTTGACAGTCGAAAGCTTCATCTACAAAAGGGCAAGAATCCGGTGGATAGAGAGGATAATTCTCCCCATCTTTAACCCATCTCCCCACAGAAATGTCACACTTCTTACTGAAAATAGAACTAGATCTATTAGTGTCCGAAAGAGTAGAAGAAGAGGAGGAGGAAGAAGAAGAATCAATGGAAGCTTGTTGCTCAATCGCTTGAATTGAGGGAGAGGGAGATACGCCATATCGGGAGCTAAATTCGGGGTTATTGTTAAGGATCCATGGCATGGCAGGGGAGGGAGCATCCGCGTGAGGAATTCCTTTATCGTCGTCTTCTTCTTCTTTTTCTTTTACTGCTATTACCTGGTCATCATCATCATCATCTTCTTCTGTATCTTCTTTTGCTTCTTCTACTACTTCGTCGTTTCCAGGTCCTTGGCGTGCATTGGTGATAGTTTGAAAGTCGGTGGTGGAGTAGTAATCGTCGGAGGTTGTGGAATTGGTGGAGAGGGAGGATAGCCATGGAGTAATAAGAGGGGATGAAGAGGAGAAGGAAGAGAGGAAGAGGGCAGAGAGGAGGAGAGTGGAGAAGGCGAGAGAGAAGAGGAGCAGAGCGGAGGAGGAGGGGCGTCGGTAGCGAAGGAGGAGGAGGAGGAAGGAGGAGGAGGAGGAGGAGGAGCAGAAGGAGGAGAAGCTCTTCCCCTGTTCCTGTTCCTGTTCCTGTTCCTGCTCCTCCATCATCATTATCATCATCAATCACTCACTCCCATTCATTCATTCATTCATTCCTTCATTCTCATCCTATTACATTAACATATGTCCATGTTATTTACTATTTACAATGTACATACATACATACATACATACATACATACATACATACATACATGTGTTAAGTTTACTAGTAGTAACTTAGTACATACTATATACATAAGTAGATGGATCTAGTGTGTGTGTGTGTGTGCGTGCTCATGAGGCCCTACAGGCTACAACCCAACAACCAACACATTCACCACTACTCTTGGCATAGACCTCAGGGATCCACCTGGCTTCTTCAGTGTGTCCGCTCATAAGGCCCTACAACCCAACCAACACATTCACCACTACTCTTGGCATAGACCTCAGAGATCCACCTGGCTTCGCCTTCCTCCCACCATGATTCTTCTCGGCACCTATCCCTTGCATAATAAAGACGAGACACAACAATTACTACCCTTCAGGGATCAGTAATCTCTCTCTCTGCAACAATGAATTGTTCGGTTTCGGTTTTTGCTTTGTCTTGGAAGTGTCGAGCTCTAACCTTTTTCTTCTGTTTTAAAATTGAAACTTAAATCAATTGTTGTGATTCAAATTTTAATTTTATAATGCATCATTGATAAAGTTAACTTATAAATTTAATAGATATTTTTATAGATGTGTTAACTCATCTCTCTTTCATTTTGCATTCTTAAGCAATGGGAGGTGATCAATATATGAAAACAAGGCCCTAGGTTTAAATCCTTCCTCTCTCATGCTATATAGGATTTGGACACATGACCTTCTAAGCTCCACAAAACAACCTTATTAATTTAGTAATTTGAAGCTTTCTCTATACTCTTTGTCCTAGTGAGTTTATCCAATAATGAGCTATAAGGCACCTTTACTTTCATGCATCTTTGTTATGCCATATATCATTCTCTCCTAAAGTGCATGCGACATCAATGTATTGAATTAATGACAATACATGCTTTGTTTGAGTAATTGATACAACCATAGAACGTAATATTCGTGTTCGTGGTAGCATTCAAACCTTTGAATACGTTTGGAAACGAACACGTTGGAAAGCGGAAAAATACGTGTTCCTTTTTTTTATACTTTTTTATACTTTTTATACTTTTTTTATACTTTTTTTTACTTCTCTCTCTCTCTCTCTCTCTCTCTCTCTCTCTCTCTCTCTCTTAAAGTGGAAAGGGGAAATCTAAAGGGAAAACGTGTTGAGAGTTATGGTGACTTAACTCTTCACGACTTGTCTATGCATTGTAAGAATTTATATGAGTTATCTCTTGCCGGAAAGATGATGTGTTATGGTTCTCTTTCACATATGCCTTCCTTCTTTACAATTGAAGATATATGCATAGGACTTAAGAAATTGGCCTCTCAAAAGGCAAGCGATCTTCAATGTATAAAGGCTGAAATGCTCAAATGGACGGGAAAGGAAGCACATATATGGATAAGCGATATGTTTAATGATGCACTGCAACATGGTATGCCGTACGATTGGACTACAAATTGGATCAAACCTTTACATAAAGGTGGAGATATAAATAATGTAAACAACTATCAAACCATCATGGTTGGCTCATTAATGGCAAAACTATTTGGATGTATAATGGAATCAAAGATAAGTGTATGGGCTGAAAAAAGTGGTAAGAGAGCTTATGGACAAGCCGGCTTTCGGAAACACCATAGCACCATTGATCACCTTATCACCCTCCGAGTATTAATGGAGGAAAGTCGCCTTAGAGGTAAAGGTTTATATTGTTGCTTTGTAGACTTCAAGAAAGCTTTTGATATGGTACCTCGTGAGCATCTTTGGAGGCGAATGGAAGAACTTGAGGTGCCAAGTGAATATATGCTTGCAATTTCCCGAATTTATGAGAAGGTTATATGTTGTGTGCGCATGAAAGATAAACTTTCAGATTTTTTCAAAAGCACTATTGGTGTTAAGCAAGGATGCCCACTCTCACCAACACTATTTGGTCTATGCATTGATGAATTGGAAGAAATGGTTACCAAGTTTGCAAAGGAAGAATGTGTTGAAGAAGTTGCCATTGGGAATGTTGTGATTATGCTTTTGCTATATGCAGATGACGTAGTGCTTTTTGCAAATACTTTAGGAGATGCACAAAAGCTTATGAAGGCATTGGAAAAATTTTGCATGCATACTAAATTAAGTGTCAATAGCTCTAAAACAAAGATTATGCTTGTGAAGAGCCAAAAAAGAGATAAACCATGCATTATGTACAACAATGAGCCACTTGAATGTGTGGAAAGCTTCAAATATCTTGGCCTTGAAGTTCCTTCAAATCATAGATGGAATGAATGTGCTACACGCCGCTTAGAGGCGGGCAAACGAGCATACTATGCATTTGAGAACACATGCAATCTTGGAGATATTAAGTGTTGGGTCCTCAAGAAATATCTTTTTGACACTTTGGTGACACCAGTTCTTCTCTATGGGGTGGAAGTATGGGGCGGTAGCATCCCTAAGTCTATGTGGAAAGAGTTTGAAAATGTCCAAAAGCATTTTCTTACCAAGTTTCTACAAGTTAAGAAACAAACGCCCTACACCCTCCTCCTCCTTGAGACGGGATCGCTTCCCATTGAGATCATGGCCATGGAAAGGGTTGTTGAATACATGCTTAAGGTTCAAAAAAGTCCCTCACATCGACTTCCTAGAATTGCGTGGGAAGCAAGCAAAAAGATCCAAAAGACGCATAAAAGCAAAATTTTGTGTTCCGGTTGGATGCAAGATATAGAAAAATGGTTTGGTAGATGGGATGCGAGACACTTGCTTCATGATGCATCATTAGATTCCTCTGTAAATGAGGCATTTTTGCAACGCCAATGTATCATGACATGGGACAAATGTGGAGGCTCACGCTTCACACATTATACTACACATGTTGCACCTAACTACAAAACCATATTCTTTGCGGAACGGGGAAATCGTACACATCGTTAGAGCCCATATCGTTATCTGCCATTCGAACCATTGCTTCCATGCGACTTAGCTCACATGCATTGCGATGTGAAACAGGGCGTTGGGGTACAAGTGATGAGAGTGGTCGGCTATGCACACTTTGCCCTAAACAAGTTCGCGAGTCTGAGTATCACACTTTGATACAATGCTCTGCCTTTGATCATATTCGACCATGCTTTCCACATCTCTTCGATCGAGCCCAATCTTTGCATGAATTCCTCTCACAACCACAATGTGCACTCTCGATTGCAACATTCATTGGTAAAGTTCTTGAACATCGAGAGTCACTACTCACTTTCACACGTATCACGTGAAATGTAATATTTTTGGTCTCATAGGTCATATTTGATCTCCGAAGACGATAATATAATCTATCTATCTATCTCTCTCTCTCTCTCCTCCTCCTTATGAATCTTCTTCTACTACTCATGATCAGAACGCCACTCATCCGCCATATCTTGGTGACCATGATTTCTCCAACGATTCTGTTGTGTCTTCGGGTATGGTTATGGCATTCTTCTTTACAATGACTCTGCCGCCAGGCCATGGATGCAATGGTCCATGGTTTCTGCTACATCTCAGCCTCCTCAGTATAATTCATGGGGAGCAATGGGGAGCTCTGGGTACTAGGTGTGGCTCATGATCGTGGAGAGGATGAGGGAGGAGATCCTTAGAGCTAGGGACATGCTCAGAGCCAACATTAATCTCAAGAACACCGTGATGATGAGCAAGAAGAACAGAAGCTTGATCCACCATGTCGACGAGAATCAGATGAATCATAGTCATGGTGATCCTCATAATCATATGAATGATAGTCATGGACCATGGTGATCCTCAAAAACAAAATCAGAATCAGAGTCATCATGATGATGGCGATGATCAGAAAAATATGAAGAATCTGAGGACGACGAAGAGAAGGAAGTGAATGGTCTTGGGAATACTGCCATAGAAGTTGAAGCTTTAGCTCATAACACTTGCCACTCTCTTGCTCTGTCCCCCTCTTTCTCTCTCTTTCTAATGTTTAGTACTTTAATAATTTCTAAAGTATTGAAACCTATTACATGTGATTCAATCAATACCATTCTTATGTATCCAATCTAACGTTAAGATGATTTACCATACACGTATAATTGAATCATTCGCGAATGCGAATGCACGTATGATACGAATGGTTCATTCTATGGATACAACCATCTCAAATATGGCTCAATTGACTACCGTCTTTCTCTTTCTCTCTCTCTCTCGGTAAAAGCACACAATTATATTAATTGTATGTAAAATCCACAATTATGACACTTCTTATTCTCCTCTACCTATCTATCCTATGTAGGGAGAGAGACATCTTGTAATGCCATTAAACCTGAATATGCATTTGAGGAAATGATCCCCACATGTTATAACATCTAGAAATTCCACATAAGAATACCTTTCAACTTCTTCATATAACTTGTCCCCCCATGTTTGCTATAAAAAATGAAAGCATTGCACATATTCCAATCGTGTTGTAGTCCCCGACAACGCACAAATTGGAACAATATCTCCATCTCGTCATTTGAACCATTTTGAACATATTGAGAAAAAACCCATTGTTGAGGTCGTAAGTGAAGGATACTTTGATCCATTGGAGAGAAATTTTCATGTTTACATCTGTAAAGAATCGGGTATAATTTTGTGTAGCGGAAGAGATGTGTGTTATGTGTATGCGTGGGAGGAAAGAGAGGAGAGAAGAGAAAACACAAGATAGATAAGAGCAAGGTAGGAATTTGACGGGTGTCATGCCCGTCGGAGGCCATTTTGCCTGTCAAAAACATACACATAATAAAAATGCCCGTCAAGTGACATATAAAGTTTAAATATCCATTTTTCATGCAAAAGGCCCCTACAAATTATACATGTCAAATGACATGTTAAAATTCCATTTTCCATGTCATATATATTATATACATTTACATATGTCACTTATTATAGATATGAAGTGTGTGTATTATAATATATTAATACTATATAAATTTTTTTTATAACACGCTTAAAATAATATCATTATCATATAATAATGGTATATATTCTCAAATATTTATTCTTAATTTCTTTACTAATAATATTAGTTGGAAATTTGATTGAAATTTTAAACAATAACCTTTATTAAATACATACTTTAAGAGTGTATAACTCTAGGTTTGATTTTAATGTTTTAAATTTTAAGTTAAAAACTAAATTTTTACTAACCTTTTTTTCATACTTATTTTGTATATCATTATCTTTGTGAGGTAGTTATGTTTATTTGTGCATTTTCTATAGTAATGAAATGTATAACAATGAAGCATCATATAGAACTTTCATTATTAAAATTTGTATGTCAAATGACATGTTAGTTTTTGCACTCTTGTGTCATATGACATACATCTTTAAAAAATGCTCGTCAATTTTTTTTTATACTAACCCGTCAAATTCAGGCCCTGGATAAGAGAGAAATATAAAGTACTCAAGAAGAAGATAATATTGTATATTAACAAGGAGAATATCAATTACAAATGTAGCATTACAAGGGAGGACAACCAACACCTTATGAAGTAGGAGGATATGTGTCAAGTGCTTTATATAAGGTCACCCTCTCTCTTCATTAACGCCACTACAACAACCACTCTCTCTTGGGGAATGTGAAGACTCATTAGTTATGTGTCATAAAATATGATTCTATTGCACATAGTTAATGTGTAGAGAGTAGTTGTGTGACTTTTGACCTTTGAGTGCTTATAGATTCTCAAAGGATGTGTTCACACACAATGCTAGGTTGAGCTTGATTCTCAACACACCCCCTCAAGCTCAACTTGGGTCGGTTCCTTTTGGTTGATGTTCGCTTCGGCTAGTATCCGGTTCGAACGATATCCGGTGTCCGCTTCGGTTGGTACCCAATTCAAATGGTATTTGGTTCTCTCTTATACTCCCCCTCAAGCTTGGCAAGTCAAGGATCGTCAATCCAAGGTCTGACATGAATTGCCGAAGCTTGTCAGCTCTTAAGACTTTGGTGAAGATGTTAGTTGTTTGAAGATGCGTTGTCGTGAAAATTTTGAACCATAGTGAGAAATCGGGGAATATCGGAAGAATCAGCGGAGTGCACCATGTGCACTTACCCTTGTAAAAACGTGTGAATAATAGGAGTTAAGTCGGGACAGAGAATCCCATGTAATAAGGGATTTATCTCACATTGTTACACATCCCTCTCCTTGTTCTATAAAAAGAAGGGAGCGCCCTTTGTGAAGGGGTTACCCATATTGTGTTAGAGGGTATACCGTTAGATTTAGGGTTAGTTTCTTCTTCTTCTTCCTCGTTGTGAGGGTTGAGAGTTCGTGTTTGTTTAGGGTTAGGGTCTCCTATGCAAGACCCCGCTCGGTGCGACAAGCCCGTGAGCTCCCCGATCGACGACAGTCTCTATTGTAACTTACCTTGGTTCGGCTCGAAGTCGGGGTTGTATCTCTTCCATTGTAATATATATATATATATATGTTTGGTTATGCACATCTGTGTCTCTAGTAGTGTCGGGTGTTTCCACCTGTCATGATATGGCAAGACTCGAACCCATGACCTTATGCTACATGGGTCGAGCTCTTAACCATTAGACCATTCATTGTAATATATAGAATATTATTTTCATATATGTTTTACTATAGAAAGTTGATGTATATTTCAGATTTCTTTGGAACATTCTAGAAACTTCAGGAGTATTCCTCAGAACACTATAAAAGGAGGCACAAGGCATTATTTCGAACCAAATCGGTTCAAACTGTCAGGAATAGTACTAAGACAGAGAAGGAATTAGTACTAAAAGAAATTTTAGTACTAAGAGAGGTGAAGAACTCTCAAGAGAAGGAAAGAGTGAGTGAGAGGGAGGGAGAGAGAGAGAGAGTGATGATAAGAAAAGATATATATTATGTGAAGAGAATGTACAGTAGTAGCTAGGAGGCTTAAGATTGGCGCATTAGTGAGGCTGAACGGCATGACTGTATACTCAAAGCACCCATATCTGGTGCGAAACGCGGTCTTCCATTCATCTCCTGGTTGGATCCGTACGAGGTTATAGGCTCCCCTCCCCATAAGTCGATCTTCGTGAAGAACCTGGCACCATTGATCTGTTCTAAAAGACTTGAGATAAGGGGAAGTGCATACCTATTTCTGATTGTCACCTTCTTCAAGCCACGATAATCTATAACGAGACGAAGTGCCTCTGTAGTAGTCATTGATGGTCATCCCATTGCTTCTGGAAATATCATAGAAAAGTCAGAGCCCGTTAATATTGTCCTAGATAATCTAGCATGTGTAGTATCATTTAATATAATTAGCATCCTAGAACACCCCATTGTTTTAGGATTACCATGGTTCGAATTGCATAACCCAGACATAGATTGGAGAACAAGAGAAATCCGGTATCGAAAAGCCCGAGGGTCTACTCATGAGATTGCAACCATTTCGCTACATCAGTTGCGGGAAGAAGGACGCAAGGGAGAAATGTTTCTCTTCGCAATATTAGTAAAGCCCTCAGACACCATTAAAGAGGAGTCCACCGTTCAACTTCCAAAGAAGTATCATCATTATGCCGATGTGTTCGATAAAGTACAAGCCAATACGCTTCCTCACCATCGACTGTATGATTGCCCCATCGATTTACAACCGGGGAAAGAGCCACCATGGGGACCGATCTACAATTTGTCACCAACCGAGCTAGAAGTCCTGTGAGCTTATATAGAGGAGAATTTGGAAAATGGTTTCATTCGGCATTTGAAATCTCCAGCCGGCGCACCCATTTTCTTCGTCAAGAAAAAGGATGGATCAGTTCGTCTCGTTGTAGATTACCGTGGCTTGAATAAGGTGACAATTAGAAAAAGGTATGCACTTCCCCTTATCTCAAGTCTTTTAGAACGGATCAATGGTGCCAGGTTCTTCACGAAGATCGACTTACAGGGGAGCCTATAAGCTCATACGGATTCGACCAGGAGATGAATGAAAGACTGCGTTTCACACCAGATATGGGCACTTCGAGTATACAGTCATGCCGTTCGGCCTCACTAATGCGCCAGTCTTAAGCCTCCTAGCTACTACTGTACATTCTTTTCACATAATATATATCTTTTCTTATCACCACTCTCTCTCTCTCTCTCTCTCTCTCTCTCTCTCTCTCTCTCTCCCTCCCTCTCACTCACTCTTTCCTTCTCTCGAGAGTTCTTCACCTACTAATAGTACTAATTCCTTCTATGTCTTAGTACTTATCCTGACACCACCCCTTTTGCTTCTTGTGCATAAGAGTCGGTGTCACGCGCACGCTCTCCCTCTCCTTTGTCTCTCTCTCTCTCTCTCTCTCTCTCTCTCTCTCTCGTGTTCGGTTGCATCTGAGTTGTGTTCGGTGTCGGTTTTCTTGGCATCCCTTTTCTCCCTCATCCGAGACCCCTGTGGTCCCGCCCCTTCTACACGCAAGCGTGTAACAACGCGACAACGTGCTAATGTGGTGAAGGTCGACATCTCCTGCTTGAACGTGCTCTCGGATGAAGTGATAATGCACTTCGATATGCTTTGTGTGTGTGTGGAACACATGGTTCTGAGCTAGATGAATGTAACTGCTCATGTTGTCGTAGTAAAGGGGAGTCAGATCCGTGACGGGAACGCCCATATCCTTCAAAATCCTCTTGAGCCATATGGCTTCACATGCAGCCACGACTGCACCCTTGTATTTGGCCTCCATGTTTGAAAATGCAACATTCGGCTGTCGAGGGAGAAAACAAATCCGGAGGTCAATCGTCGATCGGCTCTATAGCCAGCCCAGTCGGCATCTGTGTACCCTTTGAGTCAAATTGGTGTGGCCAATTCGTAGAGAATACCACAATCCATTGTGCCGCTCACGTATCATAATCCAAGTGAATGTCTCGTGGTTTTTGCATGAATTGGCTGAGGAGACCGACCGGGTAGGTAAGGTCAGGTCGAGTGATCGTGAGATAGATGAGGCTCCTGATCAATTGTCGATACTGATTCGGCTCGCACTCTTTTGTGCCGGAGTCGGCATCAAGTTTGAGATTTCGATTGAGAGGGGTTGTCACTGGTTTACACTCAGTCATTCCGAACTTGTATAACAAGTTAAGGTTGTAGTGTCGTTGAGAGATCATAATGCTGGTTGGAGTCCGAATTACCTCGAGATGCCAAGGAAGTAATGGAGCTCCTTTATGTCCGTCATCTCGAATTTGCTAGAGAGGAGGGACTTCAATTTGTTGATGTCGACTAGACTTTCACCTCCAATGATGACATATATGGATGGCTAGATCATCCACACATAGAATGATGACAATCGAACTTCCCGAATCGCTTCTTGTGTAGAGGGAGTTGTCGGATTTCAACATTCGAAAGCCGATTTAGTGAAGATATTGGGTTATCTTCGAATGTTAATCACGTGGTGCTTGCTTAAGGCTGTAGAGAGACTTCTTGAGTCGGCAGACGGCTTTCGGATGAATGTTGGATTTGAAGCCGGGTGGTTGTACCATGTACACCTCCTCTTCTAATTCTCCTTGAAGAAAGGCGTTCTTGACATCCATTTGATGGAGGTGCCACCATTTCGTTGCAACAAGCTCTATCATGGTCTGCATGGTTGCCCTCTTTGCCACCAGGGCAAAGGTCTCTTCATAGTCGACTCCATGTGTTTGTGCGTATCCTTTTGCTACGAGTTGAGCTTTGTAGCGGTTGACGGAACCGTCGGCATGATACTTCACTTTGTATATCCATCTGTAGTTGTTTGCTTTCTTGTGCAGTGAGTGGGGGACGAGATCCCATGTCTCATTTTTGCATAGTGCCTACATCTCCTCGTTCATTGCTTCGACATAGTGAAGTAAGGCAAATAACATCATGAGGATTCAAACATTCATTATGGATGAGGCCAACATATTCGAGCTGTAAAATGTAATTATTTCATATATTTATGTTTACACTATGATGGATGAATTGTTACTTTTTATTATATAAAAGCTTTATGCAGCTAAAAGTAACACGTGTGTGAACTTGTGTGGGCTACATCTCCTCGTTCATTGCTTCGACATAGTGAAGTAAGGCAAATAACATCATGAGGATTCAAACATTCATTATGGATGAGGCCAACATATTCGAGCTGTAAAATGTAATTATTTCATATATTTATGTTTACACTATGATGGATGATTGCTACTTTTTATTATATAAAAGCTTTATGCAACTAAAAGTAACACATGCGCGAACTTGTGTGGGTAACTGATAAAGTGCACACAGGGAGAATTGTCGTGAAAACGCAATTATATGAGCAATACACATATGTGACCATACACGTACACACACATAGTCTCTCTCACCCCTCTCATGTTATTGTAAATACTACATACTCCTCTCTCTTTCTTGTTCACACACAAACAAATTTGCTCATTCATATTCTACTCTCTCCATTTTGATGTGCTTGGATTTAACCTTGATGTGATAACAATGCTAAATTATCCTTTTCCAATCTAAATTGGTTTCCAATCACGTATCCAAAATCTCGTCATGTAGCTAATGCTTTGTCATATTCTTTGAAAACTTGAGATGGGGCATAAGGACATGACACATCAAATTCCAAAGTCAATATTCAATAAAAAAATGCCAAGTTATTCATTTGCCCCCAAAAGTTCGGGATAGCCTAATGTTATTATTATAGATGTTTGATGAACAAGTTACATTTTACAAACAATTGTTGCTAACATGAAACTTAGATATAAATGAACTCTACTAGGGAAATACAATATAACAAATACTTCCATTTATCTTTTCGAGCTCATAGTAATGCTAATGATTGGACATACATGGATTTTAGCTTGAAGAAGTGTGTTGTCTATAGAATCCATACCATGCCATATGTAAAAGTTATTGATTGGAGATGCTTGATTGCTAGTTGGTGTGGCATTGTTATCATGTTGGTTACATTGTGGTTTGACAATTATGTGGACAAGTATCATAATGAAAGAAAATTGTAATATTGTATGGATGAGCTTGATGTAGATCCCATAGCACCGACACATACACGAACACACATCCATTATATAACATTATTAAGTCATAAAGTAAACAAAGTGGGTTGTTAATCCATGTGTCAAAATAGGAACTATCCAAATTGTTTTGATGATTACAATCGCTACCTCAACTTATTTATGGTTGCTAGCTTTTGATGTAATATGAAGTATTTTCTTGCTTCCAATCTATATCCCACTTAGTTAGGAAGTCCTAGTCTTGAGGGGGTATGCTTTCCAGGTTTAAATGCATCTAGACTCTAGGCATGTTGCTTTCAGCCAATCCTAATACTCTATAATATATGTATCGATCATTTTGTAATACAATCTCACCATTCATGCTAAAATGAAAATGCTCTATCTTATTACATATACATCAATAATTTTTGCAAATGTTTGTGATGGGCAAGTGGTTGCAGAATTCTCATTCATTTCCATCCTTGGGAAATACAGATAAATGAGTGCACCCTTAGATGTTAACGAAGATGTTTATATCCAAATGAACAATGATCACCTTGTTGCTCGTTGTGTCAATTTTGGCGGTGTTCACATTTTATTTTGTCAAGTTTAATTCTTATGTATTCTTCGCAATGTTTACATGAAACTAAAATTTAACATAACAGTGAGGTATAAAAGTCAATGTACATATACAATGTGTTTAAGTAGCTTTAGTTGATTTACAAAGAGAGTTGTATAATATAATAGAATTTTGGTAGTAGAGAGTGCATAAATTGTAGTTCAAATGCTTTTGGGTACCCGATACTACACATAGTTTACAAGACAATGCTAGAGTTTGGTTTCAAGCTTTCCCAATGAAATGTTATACTATTTCCTACAACACCACCACCACAATTGCCCAAATCACCAAGATAGTTCAAGGTTTAGGGTACAAGGGCACTTACAATTATGTAGTGTTCCAAGAAAGTTACTCTAGCATTTGAACCCATAACAAAACATGGCATGTGTAGTTGTTTTCTAGTTCATATTAGATGACCATGCTAAAGTTTGGTTTCAAGCTCTCCAAATGAAATATTATATTATTTCCTGTAGGTGAAGGAAGACAAGGTATGAATTAGTGAACCCCCACAAACCAATGCATCTCATTGAAGCAAGAGGCGAAGGACACAATGAGCAATTATAGTGAATGCACACACAACTTATGCAACATATGTGGGCTTGATATATTCTCATGTAGCCTCATGATTTTTTTTAAGAAGTACCCTCGACATCCATCAACATTCCACACCATAAACAAGCCCTTGCTTCACTTCTCGAAACCTATTGTTGTCCTCCAACACCAAGAACAACCCTACCTTCACACTCACCTCTCCCCTAACCCATGAACAACATGAGGTGTTGCACCTAGGAGGCTATATTCATTAGGCTAGGGACGTTAAGTAGTTATTCACTTTGCTCCCCATGCTTTTTTGGTAGTATTGACATTATACAACATGTCAAAAAAGAGTAGCTGTGCACCTGAAAGCACACACACACACTCTCTCTCTCTGTCACTA
Organism: Azolla caroliniana; assembly: GCF_043228905.1. NCBI lineage: Eukaryota > Viridiplantae > Streptophyta > Polypodiopsida > Salviniales > Salviniaceae > Azolla > Azolla caroliniana. The sequence goes on along the minus strand of NW_028230441.1, from coordinate 825,640 downwards.
ACGTTCACCTCTCTCTCTGCCGCCACATCATGTCGTTTGTCGACCGTTGACTGTCATAGCGTCGCCTACCAATGGTCGCCACGTCATCCACGCCTTTGTCGCCAATGAACGCCTCTTTCCACCAACACTCACCTCTCTCTCTCTCTCTCTCTCTCTCTCTCTGCCCACCATGTCACGTCGTCTTTCGACAGCCGATTGCCGTCGCCTGCCGAATGCCTCCACGTCGAACGTCGGTTATCAACTGCCACCACGTCACATCACATCGACTACCGTCTACGACTGTGCCACACCACCTACGACACCATCACCGTCTATTGTGATACCGTGAACGTCGTTGTTGTTGTGTGACCATCGTTATTGCTAGTTGTAGTGATCTGCTTGGTCATCCCCTCCCTACATGCGTATGGGGTTGCTTGGTAGAGTGCTTTCCTGTGGCGTGTGTGCTTTTGCGTGCGAGGTCTCTCTCTTTGGTGGGTTGATGTTTGCAAGCTCATTGAAGTGAATGAGACGTCCATCCATGCTCGGCTAAGTTTTCCATCCTTTTTCTTCTTCCTTTTTTCCTTTTTCTTTTGTGTTACACCATGACTTCGAAACGCATTAAAGAACATAAGGAGATATACGATGAAGCTATAAGGAAGAATTTTTAGATGTCTTTACTGGTTTAGTAAAAATAGAGAGTGACATGACAAAATGGGCGAAAGAAACCAAATCTCAAAAGAAAAAAGACACACTTATGGCTAAAATAGAGAAACTCAAAGTAGAAAACATCAACCTTAAGAATTAACTTAATGAACTCGAGATATCTAGGAAAGATAGTGAAATATCCTCCATAGAGGATATTCAGGAGGAGATTAAAAAGGTTAAAGAAGAGGTAAGAAACAACCTGGAATTAGCGAAAATGGGTCGGGTCGATGTAGTAAAACATAACATTAAAAAGGAAATAGAATATGAAAATATTGTAAACACTACCCTTGAGGAAGAGAAAATGTGTCAACCTCAACGCCTAAATGTCTGTGTCACTAGACTCAAGGAAGGGGCATTTCCCGACGAAGATGCACAAACACTTAGGAAAATGTTAGGGTACATAGACTCGGCCCTACCAATGACCAAAACCTGGAGGGTTGGACGTGACACTATTAGGAAGCGAGCTTTAGTCCTTCAGTTTAAAGACTTGGAATCTAGACTCACATGTTTTAGGAAGAGACCAATTCTTCGAGGATTAGGCGGGGGCCCTATCTACCTAGATAAAGACCTCACCAAGATGCAAATTGAGCACCGCAAAACTTGTACGCCGCAAGTCATGCAAGCTCGTAAATAAGGGCTTCACACCTTTTGCCGAGACAGACAATTGATAATAAATGATCGCGCTACCAATTGACGGTTCGTTGCCCATGTGACAGAAAATAAATTTAGGATGACTTTATGGAATTGTAATGGTGCACTTTAGACACACCTTAGCCGTCGAGAGGAGATTTTGAGGGTATTTGATATACTTTTCTTAATAGAAACACATTAGAGTCTAAATAGAGGACCCCCACGAGTTGAAGGATTTCGTTGGGAGTTTGTTTTTAGACAAACCTCACGTCAACACACTACTAGAGCATCTAGAGGTGTTCCAATATTGTTTTAGAGAGAGATACATAATAGGATAAAAATACTAAGGACTAACCCAAAAGCCCACTTTAATGGGTGAAAGTCCTCACTTGCAAGGATCGGGCAATATTTATCGCCATTTGTTACTTTCCCTCGAAAGGATCCCGTTATAATATGGTTGGAGACACGAGTTTAGTTTATGAGGGAGTGCAACATGGGCCATCTCCATACAAACCTTTATTGGATGACATAATCCAGTATTCTTCTCAAGGGGAGGTCTTCCTCGTAGGAGATTTCAATGTGAGAAGCCAATCCCGACAATGCACAATATTTCAAATGGATAAAAACCTAGAAATGGTGAATGTTGACCCTCTAGCCATATGCATCACACATAGATCAAAATACCAAGGTTTGAACGCCACAAGCTTTGGCCATCATCTGCTCGAACTTGGAAGTCGACACCAATGATCATATATAATGGTTTAGCCAAGTGGTGGGGCTTGGAAGAGCTTACATGTTTCCCACATGGAGGAGGGGAAAGCACAGTTGATTATCTAATTGGACGCCCTGGCTACCCACATGATTAATGTTGAGGATATTACTGGCTACAACCGGTTAACATAGTTACGTATGTGGGTGCAAACATCAAGACGACAGTACAAAGACAAAACAGAAGACAGAAGTACACAGAGACAAATATTTAATGTGGAAAACCTAGAAAGGGGAAAAAACCATGTGGAGTCCACAAACTCCAAAACGAATCACTATGATGGGAGGAATACAACAAGAGGCTTCAAGGCAATGACCTTGAACTCTTCTTCGTCACAAACGGCTATAGAGTTACTCACACACTCTCGCACTCTCTCCCACTCTTAGTTACAGAAGCAACGACACACAGTAACTTCTTCAATAATGATAATCCATCTTCTAACTACTTGCCCTAGGTATATTTACACTTATATACAATATGGGCTATTTACAAATCTAGCCTCGAGATGGCTTCGACCGACTCGGCTATTGGCCAAATCGATTATTCAATTTATCAATTTTTTGGTCAATCGATTTTCGGCCTCGACTGAGTTGAGATCGGAGGGACCAGTTTTCCCAACAATTAACTCCTTCCAGGTGGCCCCAAGCCCTATTGGTGCAGACCGTAACTTCCTATACTTTGAGTTAAAATGTGACATCTCCAACGCCACCAACTCTAGTCAACCAAACCATCACACCATAATACATTTCACACATGAGCTCTCTGACATCTACTCCCGACATGTTCAAGCCCATCTCTCCTCTCTTGATTCTTCCATGCCTTTAGAGAACCTTACTAAAACTCACACACATCCTTCACTTCGCAACATTTAGTAGTTTCCCATACACGAAACACTCCGATCAAAGTAGAATAAGGCCTATGCCACAAAATAGGTGGTATGATGAGGATTGTAGAGACTTGTATAAACAACTTATAGGCTAACAAGAGGATATGCATCCCTCTCACTCGTAGAGAGGCAATGCTACCATACATACTTTCACGAGCCACAGACTAAGGGATGACTCTTCGACTTATTAGTGACCCTTTACCTCATGTATGCATCAATGGCTTAGGCTCTAGGTCTACCATATTTCATGTGGACGCAATTAGAGAGGCCATTGGTGATGATGTTATCACGTCAACTCCGAAGCAAATTGACAGTACCACATGACATTATTAGAGCAGAGTTCTCTTTGCCCTCAATGTTAGTAGAAGCACTTTTCCAACTTGTAGGTTTTATTCATAGAATACATAGCCAACCACAAGATAGGATATCTCGTCAAGCTTTTGAGGCATCTCGATCCCTCTATGAGTGCGGAGATACTAGCTCTTGGTATAACATTATAGTGAGTTGGCTGCTTGCAAACGGCCTAGACATTAATAACCTATCTCCCCTTAAGTACAACACAAGATTGACAAAACTTTAATCTCTCATGAGGACCATAGTAAAGTTGTTGAGAATCAAGCTCAACCTAGTGCAACGTGTGAACATACCCTTTGAGAATCTACGATCACTAAAAGGTTAAGAGTCGCACCACTACTCTCTACACATTAACTATGTGTCATAGAATCACATTCCCCATGACTATGGGTCTTCACATTTGTTACCGATTAGGAACACGGTCTATGGTCAGTCCTTCGACCTAGACCTCAAAGTGACTGAGTGACAACGAATAGTAGCGTCTGTGCGTAATACGTTGTCGTGAAGATTTTCGGCAATAGTGTGAAAATCCCATAAAACGTACAAAATCGAGTATGAATCATGTAATACAATAATTGTGAAGATAACATTTTTAATATCTAAGTACAAAATGATGGAGGTTTCGAATGCACTTTATTACACGAGAAATGGACAACTAAATGTCAAGATATGAGGGTATAAAGTTTGTGAAAAGAAAAGAGAAAATTGTGAGATATCCCACATAGGCACGACAAATACGGCTCTCATCATATATAACGTGGAGCAAAAGATATTACCTTTGTGTCTATGTGTGGAGCATAGAGAGTTCAAGGTAACTTGAACTTAGAGTGGAGGTGGCTAGCTACTCGTAAAGGGTTTTGGCCAACCAAAACCGGACCGGCGATGGAGCCGGTGATCCGACGGCAATCCGATGGCGGCATGCGGCACCGGTATCCGGCGGAGGCGTCGGCATCCGGCGGCGGCATCGGTATCCGGGGACGGCATCCGGCGACTGTATCCGGCGAACCGGCGACTAGATAAAATAAATATATAAAAATATTTACATATTTACATATACAAGGAGGGCAAGCAGCGGCATCGGTATCCGGGGACGGCATCCGGCGACGGTATCCGGCGAACCGGCGACTAGATAAAATAAATATATAAAAATGTTTACATATTTACATATACAAGGAGGGCAAGCATGGATTCGAACCTTACACCTCCAAGTTAGGAGTCAAATGGCTTACCATTAAGCCATAGTATTTAGTTGAAATTATATTTCTATCATTGTACTTTTATATGTAAATTCTCATCCATGAGTGCTAAAATGAGTGATATGGTTAGCATGCACCACATGTAATACTTAAGCGCCAAATGGCATACATGCAATTTATGCATGTCTTGTACCCTCACATGCATCATATGCATGAGAGCATCTATAAAAGAGGGAAGGGGGAGGAGAAAAACATGGTTTTTTTTTTTATGAAAAATTAAGAAGAAGAAATTCGTTATCAAATCAATCGTGTAATCTCATCTTCTCTCTTTCCCAATCTATCTTAAGTACTTTCTTGCCAAAGCTTGTATCGACTCTAAATCCTTCTGGTCCAGAACCCCGGCGGTTCCGCCTCACGATCCGCGCGTAGTGACGGATCTTCACGACATAATCAAGTGGTGAACCCGACGTGAAAGAGGCGGTAGGAAGGATCAAGTCGAGATTAATACTTGGAGATGGCGTCCTCAAGCAACCAAGCGGGAGAGCTCGAAAGGATGATGCTAATCGTCGAGCAAATGATGAGATCTCGGGACAACGACGCGAGCGTGGAGAAGGCTGTTGATCGTGTCGTAGAGCTCGAGGGCCAATTTGATGGAAGGAACGTTACGAAGTTCCTTGATGCATATAAGAGGGAGATGAATCAAAGGGACGTGTTCGAGGCACGTCAAATCGCAAGCTTCAAGAGAGTTGTCGCCAACAACATCCAAAGACGCGTCATCGAGCCTCAAGAAGGAAAGACAACATGGTCCGAGTTCGAGAAAACGATACTAGCGGAGTTCGTGACTGAAGACTCAATGAGGATGACTCGACATGCCCTGATGAAGTGGATAGAGAAGAAGAATAAGAAGATGAGCGTCTCTAGGGTGTACGACGAATTCGACCAGATGTTTAGTCGTCTCCCCAATACGGACCAAGTATTGCTTGAAGAGGACAAGACTTTGTACTTCTTGAAGGCTGTGGACATAAAGGATAGACGGGAGTTGAGGACTCTTCTCGAAGATGATACCCAAGCAAATGGGCTCGTAGCGGACTGGATCGCGGTGAAGCGGGCATGCAATAGGCTCAACAAGCGTCGCCAATGGGTTGATGACACCGACTTGATGGGACCGACTACCACGGAGAAAGTAAGACAGCCGAAAGTAGCTGAGCCGCCAAGACAAAGTAACGTGGAAGAAAAGAAGATTGATGACGACATCGTTGAAGAGCTAGCGAAGAAGTTCGAGAAGGTCACTCTAGCCAACATGAATCGTTGGGGCCCTAAAGGAAAAGAACCCTTTAGATGCGTGTGGTGCGATAGCATGGACCACATGAGAAGGGATTGTACGAGCCTTCGAGAGGCGATTCGACAAAATATCGTATACATAGAGGACAACATGATCTGCTCAAGTGAGACTAGAAGACCCCTACGGGTGAATTTCGGAAGAGGAGGAATGAAGAAATCTATGGAGGATGCCGATGCGACTCATGTGGATGCGATGCACTATGCTGCGTCGGCCGGAATAAGAGTCGGGAAAGACAAGACTGAAGCTGCTAGAGCGGGAGCAAAGTTTTGGACTTCCGTTCTCGAATATGAGAAGAAGGGAAAAGTCACATCGAACGAGGTAGAGCTTGCGGACCGAAGCGTGCAAAACATAACCGGGTGGTCGGATCCGGTGGACGACAACACCATACTCGCGGAGGTGATGTGCGACAACCACAAGGTGTTCGTCAAGAGAAGACAAAGAGAATAGAAGAGCAAGGGCCATCAAAAAGACATGAAACAAGGAACGCGAAAAAGAAGGACGATGCGGAGACGAGTCGACCTTTACAAACGGAGGAACGAGAATCAAGCCGAAAAGGGGAGCCGAGCATACGAGTTGAAGAAACGGTTCGGCCCGTGAAGGTTGGTGTCGAAGATCCCGCTCGGAGGACAAGGACCATACCTACCTATAAGCTAAGGTCGGACATAGAGCAGACGACGGACCTAAAGAAGATTCTCGAAGAACGAGTTCTTGATAGCCACGTAACTTTGTCCTTGAGGGAATTGCTTGGCATTACGAAGAAGGAGTTCCATGAGACGATCGTGGACCTTGTAAAGAGAAAGAGACAACAATCGGACGAGGAAGAAGAGAAGCCGCAGAAAGCAAAAACGAATGCCATAACGATGGCAAGAGACGAAATCGATGAAGATATGGTGGACAGCCACTACACTCGACCTCATTGGGCACGAGCGACAACGGAGACGCCGGTGAAGATCGGGGAGAAGAAAGAGACTGTCGTAGCCTTGATCGACCACGGCTCGGAGATCAACCTCATGTCAACCGACTTCTACAAAAAGGGAAGATGGCCAATCAATACAAACCACGGATGGAAGATTCGCGCGGCAACAAAGTCTACGGAGGACTTGTACGGAGCTTGTCCCAATGTCAAAGTCACGATCGGGGATGTGGAGATGGATCAACACTTCTTCGTACAAGAATCGGCGTCGCATCCTGTCATCCTAGGGCAACCTTATATCACATCATCTCGGATGGAGACCAAAGTGTTTGATAATGGAGCAGCCTTCGCACGAATAAAGAGTCTTGACAACCAAAGATCGGTCCATTCCTAACAGTGCGAGCCAATCATGAAAGGAATCGAGATAGTCTCGGAGGCGAATCCTCGGATTTTTAGAGCGGACTATTAAAGCATGGGGCACAAATAGTCCGAGCAATCACAAGACCCCACAAGAAAGAAGAGCGTGTGGATTGCAAGGAGAAGCAACATGTGTCACACCTAGTGGCGCATGTAAACTAGTACTACCCGACAAGAAGCACAAGCGTTGGATACAAGAATTCGAGAAGATGCTGAAAGAAGAGAACATAATAGAAGAAGAAGAGTTCGTGACTCATATTATGGAAGAAGCCTCATTTAACGACACCATCGGCGAAATCGAGGACGTCGTGGACTTGAGCTATCTTCAAAACCAACGTGTGATTTCGGTTAACTCCGTCAACATGTACGCTATCATCAATGAATACCGTCGTGGCATCTCGATGAATGAAGCTGACATCAACACGAAATATAAAACGGTGGATAAGAAGATCAAGCCAGTTGCGGTTCCGCTACCGGAAGATAGCTGGCAAAAGATGAAGGAAGTCGCTAATGATCCAAGCTTAAGAGATCCGAAGAAGATAGGTCATGACTTCACCAAAGAGACGAAGGGGAAGCTACGAGTTGGAAAGGAGGATTTCCTTCTCCCTGAAGAGGAGCGAATATTTCGCGATATGCTTGAGAGACATGGGAAGGCTTTCGCATTCTTCACACGAGAAATCGGATGCGCCGACCCAAAGGTTATAGAGCCAATGGTGATCTTCACGGTGCCCCATGTGCCTTGGAATTTGAAACCGATACCGGTTCCGAGAGCACACCTTCCGAAGCTGATCGAGCTCTTAAAGGAGAAGGTGAGTATGGGAATTCTAGAACCGTCGAATGCTCCTTATTCCAATAGGTGGTTCACGGTGGCGAAGAAGAATGGATCATTGCGATTCATCCAAGATCTTCAACCCGTCAACAAGGTGACAATTCGAAATGCCGGAATCGGTCTGAGCGTGGACGAATTTGCCGAAGCGTTTGCAGGCCGGTCCATTTACTCCATTGGCGATCTCTACTCCGAATATGACCAATTCCAGTTGGCGATCGACAGTCGGGACATTACAACCATGAGGACTCCGATCGGGCTTGTGCGGATGTGTACCTTACCCCAAGGCGCAACGAACTCGGTGGCTCATATGGTGAATGCCATGAATAAAGTCTTGAAGGATTGCATTCCGGACATCACGATGCCATTCTTGGATGATATTCCGATAAAAGGATGTTCGGATGAGGATAAAGATGAATCGAAAGATAAGGAAGGTTGTAGAAAGTTCGTTGCGGATCATATGAAAGATTGCGAGAAGGTGCTTCAAAGGCTCGAAGATGCGAATTTGACATTTTCGGGAGAAAAATCCGCATTCGGGCAACCGGAGATCTTGGTGGTAGGTCACTTGTGTGGAGCATACGGCCGGAAGCCCTCGCCATCCAAAGTGAACGCAATCCAAGACATGAAAGAAGAATGCGAAAACCAAACGGAGGTTCGAAGGTTCCTTGGATCGTGCGTGTTTTATCATATATGGATTCCTCACTACGCTCATGTCGCCGAACTGTTATATGGACTACTAAAGAAAAGAATAAAGTTCGAATGGCGAGACGAGCACACAGAGGCGATGCGAAGATTAAAGAAACTGCTTCTTGAAGCTCCAGCACTAAGGAAGGCCGACTATGCCGAAGGGAAACCAATTTACGTGACCGTAGATACGAGCCCAACCGGAATCGGGTGGGTCATCAATCAAGAAGGTGAAGATAATGCGCGATATGCCGTCCGGTTCGGAGCAAAGGTTCTCAGCGAACGGCAACAAAGATATGCCCAAGTCAAGCGGGAACTTTGGGGTATTGTGTCGGCAGTGAAGACGGACAAAGATTACCTGATCGGGTCAGAAGTGATAATAGAGACAGATTGTCTCCCAATTCTCGGAATGGTCTCGGGATGTGCGACCCCAGATCTTGCTATGCTAAGGTGGATCGCCTACATCAAGTCTTTAAACCCAGAGATCCGTCACATTGCAGGGAAGAAGAACGCCATGGTTGACATGCTATCGAGGGGAAGATTTTCAAACGGAAGTAACATGGTTTCGGAAGATGAAGATGTCGCCCTCGACTTCTTCAAGATGGCTCGATTGTCGGCGGAAGATCAGGACACGCAAACCCTCCACGCCTTCAACAGAGTATGAAGGAGAGTGGTTACTCATCGGTAGATTCCTAAGAACATTGACGACAGTTGCTTCGTTGACAAAGGAGGAGGCCCTACGATTCCGAAAGAAAGCTTACCGATACTTCTTGAAGGGAGGATTCCTTTGGCGACATCCAAAAAGAAGGACAGGAATACCACGACGAGTGGTGGTAAAGAAAGAAGAGCAAGAGACGCTGATGACCGAATTCCACGAGAGTGCTTGGGCAGGTCATAGAGGAACATGGGCGACGTTCGAAAAGTTGAAGGAGAAGTACTGGTGGCCAAGCATGTACAAAGATGTACTTCATTTCGTGTCCACATGCGAAACTTGCCAAGTATATTCAAATATACGTCATCGTGATGAGTTAAAGCCGACATACCCACTCACCATACACTTCAAATGGATGGTGGATCTCGTCTCGATGCCAATGGGAGTGGGACAAATGAAGTACCTAGCGCTAGCAAGGGAAGACTTGACAAATCAAGTGGAAGGACGAGCCTTGACAAACAAGACGACTTCAGCCGTTTGCAAATTTTTACTTGAAGATGTTGTTTGCCGATATGGATGTGTAGGGAAGATAGTGGCCGACCGAGGGGAGTTGGATGCGCACGAAGCGACGGAGCTCTTCGAAAGACTAGGCGTGAAGCTCTCCCTCACGACTGCCTACAATCCGGAAGCAAATGGGAAGATCGAGCGAGGGCATGGACCTATCGTTAAAGCCATCGTACGGGCATGCAACGGTCGAGTCGGGAATTGGCCACGACTATTACCCTATGCCTTGTGGGCCGATAGAACGACACATAGCTCGGTGACAGGGTATATGCCGACGGAGCTTATGTATGGACAAAAGCTGATTATGCCCATCGAAAGGACGATCGCCTCATGGGTAGCGATACCGTGGGAGAACGAGATGAGCCGAGAAGAGTTATTAGCGGCGCGGATAAGGCAACTTGAAAGAAGAACTGAAGATTTAGAAAAAGCGCGAAAGATGATGAAGGCAGCCCGAGTAAAGAACAAAGTTCGGTTCGACAACACGCATCGACTTCGTCCCAAGAAGATTGAAGAAGGGGATTGGGTTTTGGCCTACGACAGCACCCTTGACAATCAACATAGTACAACAAGGAAGTTCGCAAGAAGATGGTTCGGGCCGTATGTGGTGACAAGTGCCAACGATAATGCCACATACCACCTTGCGGAACTAGACGGATCAAGGTTGGCCGTACCCATTGCGGGAAAAAGAGTAAAGCTTTTCAAGAAAAGACAAGACAAGGATCCTGACCTCGATTACCTCGATGATGAACATAATAGGCCGGATGAAAATGAAGACATGGAGGAATCTAATTGATCATCGTAGCCGAAATCTCACTTCTTCTCTTCTTGGCACGTACTAGAGGACGTGCGGTTTGGTGGGGGTGGATGTCGTGAAGATTTTCGGCAATAGTGTGAAAATCCCATAAAACGTACAAAATCGAGTATGAATCATGTAATACAATAATTGTGAAGATAACATTTTTAATATCTAAGTACAAAATGATGGAGGTTTCGAATGCACTTTATTACACGAGAAATGGACAACTAAATGTCAAGATATGAGGGTATAAAGTTTGTGAAAAGAAAAGAGAAAATTGTGAGATATCCCACATAGGCACGACAAATACGGCTCTCATCATATATAACGTGGAGCAAAAGATATTACCTTTGTGTCTATGTGTGGAGCATAGAGAGTTCAAGGTAACTTGAACTTAGAGTGGAGGTGGCTAGCTACTCGTAAAGGGTTTTGGCCAACCAAAACCGGACCGGCGATGGAGCCGGTGATCCGACGGCAATCCGATGGCGGCATGCGGCACCGGTATCCGGCGGCAGTATCCGGCGAACCGGCGACTAGATAAAATAAATATATAAAAATATATACATATTTACATATACAAAGGAGGGCAAGTATGGATTCGAACCTTGCACCTCCAAGTTAGGATCAAATGGCTTACCATTAAGCCATAGTATTTAGTTGAAATTATATTTCTATCATTATACTTTTACATGTAAATTCTCATCCATGAGTGCTAAAATGAGTGACATGGTTAGCATGCACCACATGTAATACTTAAGCGCCAAATGGCAAACATGCAATTTATGCATGTCTTGTACCCTCGCATGCATCATATGCATGAGAGCATCTATAAAAGAGGGAAGGGGGAGGAGAAAAACATGGTTTTTTTTTTTATGAAAAATTAAGAAGAAGAAATTCGTTATCAAATCAATCGTGTAATCTCATCTTCTCTCTTTCCCAATCTATCTTAAGTACTTTCTTGCCAAAGCTTGTATCGACTCTAAATCCTTCTGGTCCAGAACCCCGGCGGTTCCGCCTCACGATCCGCGCGTAGTGACGGATCTTCACGACAATGTAGTGGGATACCTCTCGTAACCTAGGAGCGTATAAGGGAGATGGCTACAACTGAGCTCCTTAGACAGTGGGCTAGCGCGCACACCATTACTCACGCTTACGCTCTTAAGAATTACAGACACATAGTAGGTTAATCACAGATACACACAGATATAAGAGAAGATAGAACTAACTCTATTAAGATACGCCTTTTCCATTCAACATTACACGCTACCTCTATCAGAGGTTTTTCTGCCCTTTATATACGCAGGGTCTTTTAGCCGTTCACGCTTCCCACGTGAACCGTTACATGCGTTACAATATTATTCTTTTCCCTATTACTACGCTCTTGTCCGTCGGTTACTATTCCGACAGACAACACCTGGCACGCCTGTGGGACAGTGCCATGGCATGTCGGATACATCCCTTTAATCTTTCTCCAAAATGGCCCTGAAGTTTGGTTCTGCTACGGTATTTGTATCTGGGGACGGCGTAGGGCCCGTAGGCGCGTCATTGTGTGGTTCCCCTGCTTGGTCAGGAGGCCTTCTCATGGTGTTGTAGTCGTCCTGTGTGGGCGGTCTGGGTTTTGCGGGCTCTTCTTGGGCTAGGGGGTTTGGTTCAGCCGTCTGCGGGCTTGCGGTAGGTCGCGACTCTGTTTTGTCCGTCACTTCCTCCGTGATGTCAGCCGTTGTACGCTCTAGGGAGTGGGGTTGCGGTTCCTCTTGGTCTGGAACGTTCTCTGTGTGGTTGGCCGTAAGCGTATGCTCCGGTGGATGGGATTCCTCTTGGTCGGTGGTTTTGTTGTCTGGTATTGCGGGGGACTCCGTTCACCGTTCCGTGCTGTTCACCGTAGTGGTAACTTCTGGTGACATGGCATGAGGTTCCTCTTGTTCGGCAGTATCCGGAATTGGTGTCACAATGGATTCCTCGTTTGTTCGTGTGCTGCCGGGTTGTGTGATCTGGTGAAACAGGTCCGTAAACCTCTTGTGCAGCCCACACCATCCATCCTTTGTCTAGCACCGTTTTTAATTGTGCCGTAAACCTCTCCCGATTCGTTTGCAGAAGGATACGCACGTTGTCTATTATGGCTTGGCGACAGTTGCGTGCTTCTTCGACAAATTTCTTGAGGTTTGCAATTTCTTGTTGATTAACTGCCGCCGCTTCCTCATACGTGCTCCTCATTCCTGCCCAAAGCTGGGATTCCTTCACATGTAGTTCTTACAGTTTTCCCATTTCATTATTCAGGTGGATTTCGAGCTGATGCCTTCTCTCCTGCTCTCCCACCAACTGCTCGTCGAACTATGCTTTCTTCTTCTCTAATAAGGCCCGTAGTCCCGCGATTGCCGCTTCTGATTTTTTCGCTTCCTCCCGTAATTGGGCATTTTCTTCTTTCATCCGGGTGTGCTATCCTGTCTCCGTTGCGAGTTTGTCTTCAAGGGTCTTCACTTCCTTTCGGCCGTTGGCTCGGATGTCCTTTTCTCTGTCCGAGGACTAGCGAAGTTTAGCGTGGAGGCGGTCAATCTCTGATTCCACTAGTTGTACGACCCGTTTTGCTTTTGAGGTGATGACGGTCTAAGCCTCAATCTCTTCCCTCAGGGCTTCGACGGCGTTGGTTGTTGGTGGAGCTGCCTGTTGCGCCATAGTCGCATTATTTTCTAACTCCGTGATGCGTTCATTGGCCTTTTGTAGCTCAGCTTGGGTCAGTTTAACCTTTTTCCAGACATTTTTATTTTTAATCGCCATATCCTTGGTGCCCATACTGACCTTTGCTAGTTCCCTATGAACTTCGACAAGGGCCGCATTTAATGGGGTAAGTTCCATCCCCATTTGGCGTATATCGGTATTCCTCTACCTGCCGACTTTGGCTAACTGATCCTCATCGTCGCTTTCCGCCGTTTGTCTTAATGCGCTTTTAACTAACCCTCGCCCATCTTTCCTGTCCAGTCTCCGCCTTTTCGGCCTCGGGCTTTCTTGTTGTGGTTCAGCTTCCGGCTCCGGTGCCGTCTCCTCGGTGTGCGCAACCTGCTCTTCCTGTGTTGTTCACGTGTTCGGCTGGGCGGGTTGGGGTTCATCTCCCACTCTGTGGTGGCTAACTTTGCTAACCTTCATTTCGCAGATTGAGGCGGCGGCGTGGGCTTGCTGGATTGCGGTGCCGGCAGGCCTTGGGGTGGGAACAGTACCATCATGTCTTGTTGTATGATAGGCCTGAGCTTTTTACCCCCTTGATACGCGTGCAAGCCTTCCCTTAATGTTGTCCCCGTGATGACCCCCCAATTGACTGTACACCCTTCAAAGGTATCAATGATAATACTTGCCTTCTGCTTGGGCATCCCATATACATTTACATGTACGCATCCGACCTCTAATAGGAACTTGGCGATTTCGCGGAAAAAAGGATCCGGGATCTCCTTCGTTCTATATGCCTTGGCGGATGACGAATATGGACCAAAATATCTCTGCAGGGATTCCGCAAGAGGGATTTCGAAATGCCTTTCACCCAGTGATGACAGGTCCAACTTTTTCCGAATGGATAAGTTGGTGACCGTGTCGATGTTGAGCTTTCTAGCGATGTCCAGTGCATCAGGGTGTGGAGGTGCCTCCGCGACCCTGATGTATGTTGGGAGACAGGTCCCTCCGGATGGGAAGAGAGAAGAACAGTGCCGACGAACAATCTCGGCCGAGGGTGAAACCGAAAGAGGAGTACCCAGCTACGGAGAGCCGGATGGTGCAGGCCCGATTAGAACCGGATGAGGAGTACCCGGCTACGGAGAGCTGGATGGTGCAGGCCCGGTGAGAACTGGATGAGGAGTACCCGACTACGGAGAGCCGGATGGTGCAGGCCCGGTGAGAACCGGATGAGAACTACCCGGCTACGGAGAGCCGGATAGTGTAGACCCGGTGAGGAATTCTCACCAGATGAAGAGACATATTCGTAAATATGTTTTTGAGAGTCCATCGAGGCTATATTTGTAAATAGCCGAAAAGTCATATTAGTATAAATATGACTTAGGGCAAACTTATAGTTACTGTTGTTGTTATTCTTGTCCGCGTGAGATTAGAGCGCGTTATTGTGTACAGAGACAGAGAGAGTGAGAGGAAGAGGTCGCTGCCTCTGTTGTAACCGCCGCTTGTGGCGAAGATCGTGAGCACGAGGTCGTTGCCTCCGTGAACTCACCGTTGTACATTCTAGCATAGTGATAGTTTGCAGCCTGTGGGTTGCCGTGGTTTTTTCCCTAGTTTGGGTTTTCCACGTAAACATCCTGTGTACTCTTCTCTTGTTTGTGTCGTGCGTTTTATTTCCCGTTTTCTGTGTATGATTCTAAGCTCGGTTGTGGCCGAGCGGTGCGTATGAGGAGCCTTGTAGTTCCCGTCAATGTACCCATCCAAGCGTTTCTCCACAAGCCATCGACGCAAGGCGTTAGAGATGAATATCGGCATAGTCGGAATAGGCTCGTGGCTAGGGGTTGAAGACTGTTGTTTGCAGTGGGCTTGAGCTCTGTGAGAGGATGGAGACGAAGGTGAGAAAGGGGAGCGATGAGAGAGCTGAGAGTTAGAAGGTTGATTTCTGTATTGTGCAAAAAACCTTCTATTTCCTTCTTTTTGTGGCCTAGGGTTCATTGGTTGGTGAGTCATCGTGGTGCTGCATGTTCTTGGTCTAGAAGTCTGTGCATGCCTTAAGTCCTTTTAATAGCATCGCTATATTTTCTTTCTTTTTTTACATACAATACTATTTTTACACTAGAATACAAGTGGGGTTGTCTACTTACTCCGCGGATTCTCCGGCTTTGTCCTGTCCTGCAGGGAACGGGTTAGGTGGCGTAGGTCCCAGATACGGTTTAAGGCGAAACCCATTCACTTTCTGTCGTAACACTTCCCCGGCCAGCATGCCTAGTTGAAACGTGTCGTGTTCTGCTCCTACTATCCAGTATGGGCCTGTCCAGCGGAATCGTAATTTTCCTAGCATATGCCCCATGCGGGTTTGGAAAACTAATACCGTTCTTCCAACCGCAAAATCTTTTTCACGCCCATGCCGGTGTCGGTCAACGAATGCTTTGTGCCGCTGCTGTTCCTACTCTAATATGGCCATACTGCGTACCCTTGTTTCTCCTAGCTCTAGTAGTCTCTGTAGCCGTATTTGTGCGGATTTACCCTCTCGTAGCCGGGCACGTATTTGGATCCGTAGACTGGGTACCTGGAATTCAACTGGTATCACAGCCTCCAGACCAAATGCCAGCCTGAACGGTGTTGATTGTATGCTGCTCTTATAACCGGTACGGTATGCGCATAATGTTCCAATCCGTCCTGTTCTCATTGACTATCTTTTTGAGGATAGTTTGGAGGGTTTTGTTCGTGGATTCCGCCAAGCCATTGGCCTGCGGGTAATACGACGTACTTTTCTTGTGCAGAAAGTAACTCCCTTGGTCACTAATGAGCTCGATAGGGCAGCCGAAACGACACCAGATGTATTCGTACAGGAATTTCGTCGTGAATGCCACAGTATTCTCGCGTATTGGTTTTGCTTCTACCCACTTCGTGCAGTAATCCGTAGCCACCAGGATGTACTTATTGCTTGTTCGAGCGGCCACCCGGGTAAACGGTTCCACGAAATCTAATCCCCACATTTGGAAAGGAACTAGTGGCAACATTGGTTAATGTGGCATTCTCGCGACTTCTGTGGGCTGGCCCAATCGTTGGCATAAATCGCATTGCCTGCAATATTCATACGCGTCCTTTTGCGTTGTCGGCCACCACAGTCCTGCTTGCCAAATTTTCCAGGCCGTAATATTGCCCGCGTAATGTCCTCCCGCCATAACACAATGAGCTTTCCATGAAACTTGCGTTTTCTGTTGTTCGGTTTTCCTATATTGCTTTCGCACGCCATTCTTTTCACGAATTCTTGAAGCAGCAGCATCCATCTCGCCAATTTCCCCATCAGTGCTTGTTTCTCCACCAAATATAGCAGTGCCGAATGATCCACGTGAAACGTGAATTTCCGCCCTAACAGATAATGTCGGAACTTATTGATCTTGTAGATCATCCCCAACGCGTCACGTTCCATTGTGGAATAATTACGCTCCGTCGTTGATCATTTCCGACTAGCGTAGTACACCGGCTGGTACCAACTCGACTCCGTGAGCTGCATTAGCGCACTTCCTATTGCTATGTCCGAGGCATCTACAAACACGTTGTCGTGAAGAAAACCGACCACGAGCGGAATCGGTGCACTGGAGCGTAGAAACCGACTCTTCATGCACGTGCGACTTAAGTTGAACATAGGAGATCCTAGGTAGATTCGGTAGGTAGGGAGTAGAGGGGAAACGGCTCCTTCCTTGCCTATAAAAGGAGGGAGACGAGGAGGGTAGAGGGATCGCGGAGAGTCGAGGACGAAGTGCTGTCGGATTGGGCGCGAAGGCTTCTCTCTCTCTCTCTCTCTCTGGTTCGCAGACTCCATAGCTTCCTTCTGTGCAGGTTTCGGGAGGCTCGCGCTGCTCTGAGGAATGCCCGAGTGATTCCGGCAGCACCTCCAACTTGTTCCTGTCTTTCTGTGCGTTTACGAACAGGTATCGGCATCTGTCCGCCGGCCTGTTCGGTTGTAACCGACTTCGTGTTTTGTTGTCTTCGTGTTCTTGTTGTTTGTCTTGTCAATACATACATACTTTCGTGTCTTTCTGTGTCGCTGTCCCACTCGCATCTTTGCGTCGAAGGGCCGTGTCCCTGTGAATCTACGCTCGCACGTAGTGGGTCTCTCTCTCTCTCTCTCTTACTCTTCGGTACAGGACCCCCGAGGTCCCGCCTCACTCCACGCATCCGCGAGGAATACCTCGACATATTTGGTGAACCCGACGTGAAAGAGGCGGCAGAAGAGCAGAAGATGAGGGGGTCGGATCTCGCAGAGGCCATGGCTTCGGCCGTGGATCGGATATTGAGCACACGCGAGGGCACCGGTGCCCTCGACAGAGCCATTGAGGCGGTCGTCGGTACGATCGTCCGTTTCAGCGGAAAGGATGCTACGAAGTATTTGGCGTCCTACGGGGCGGAAATGCTGATGCGGGACATTCCGGAAGAGAGGCGTCTTGCCGGGTTCCCTCGAGTGGCGATGCCGAGCATCCATGTGGAGGTGCACGAGGTACGGGCGGAGAGCCGTACCTGGGAGGAGTTCGAAGGCCGACTCCTAGAGAAATATGGGCTGGACGACGCGCTCCGGCTTTCGAAACGGGACTTCATGGAATGGGTGGAGTTCCCCGGCAAGGGAAGAAATGCGTCAGCACTCCTCCGGGAGTTCGAAGAACGCTTTGCGCGCCTTTCGGCGCTTGACCGAACCATTCTGGATACGAGCCGGGTCCTACTGTTCGTCAAGTCGGTGGACGAGCGGGACCGGGATCAAGTCGGCTCCTTGCTGGAAACTGAAGACGGGCTGACAACCGACTGGGCTGCGGTTAAGAGAGTCTGTGGCCGTTTCGACAAACGGCGAGAATGGGCTGACAACGGGGCGGCAGGTGCAGGCTCTGTTACAGCAAGGAGGCTTGAACCGGCACCGCAAGTGCGAAGGGAAGAAACCCGGGAATGGCTCGAAACCGGTCCGGCTTCGACCAGCATGGTCAATGGCTCGTCCGGAGGAGCCGCGCTAGAGGAGTTGACGCGGGCGATAAAGGATCTCCAGATCGCCCAGACTCGAAGGGAAGGCGGCGAACCGGCTCGTGACCGACGGCCGGCAGCGGGGAACAGGTGCATGTGGTGCGACGAGGTCGGCCACATTCGGAAGGACTGCGGCGATTTCGCAGAGGCGTTGAGAAACCGGGTGGTGTACCTGTGGGAAGGCCGGGTGCACGCTGGCGACACCAAGAGGGCCCTGAGCCGAAACGACGGGCGAGGAGGTATGAAGAGACTGATGGAAGAGGCAGTGGCCCGACACGTGGAGGCCATCCACTACTCGGCGTCGGCCGGTATTCGGGTCGGGGGCAGCGAGACCCGAAAGGAGAGCAAAGACGGTTTCTGGTCGGCAATGCTGGAAGGCCTCGCCGGCGCGCGACTGAGGAAAGATGAAACGGACCACGCTGAGAGACGGGTCCGGGAAATAACCGGGTGGAGCGATCCGGTCGAGGAGAAGACGGGCTTCGTAGAAGCCGCTTGCCGGAACTACGAGGCTCTGGTAGAAGAGAAACGAGTGGGGAAAGCCGGAGCGACCGGGCCCTCACAACGGTACGAGACCCGATTCGGACAACAACGGAACGATGCCGGTGGGCCCGGCCCACAAGATAACCCCAGGAAGGGCGGGTACCAACTAGGGACAGAAATAGAAAGGACTACAGACCTACGGAAGGTCCTAGAGGAACGGATCCTCGACAGCAAAGTGGAGCTGTCATTGCGAGAGGTGCTAGGGATCGCCAAGAAGGAATTCCACGACTCCATTGTGGACCTGGTGAAACGGAAGAGGCTGTCAACGGAGACGGATCCGGAAAGACCGGTAGAGGTGCGGACGACGCACATCGACGACTCGGCGCTGGCAGATGAGTGGGCGGAGAGCCACTATTCGAGGCCACACTGGGCCTGAGCGACCACGGAGACCCCGGTAAAAATCGGAGGTGTTCAGGAACCGGTGGTGGCGTTGGTGGACCACGGTTCGGAAATAAACCTAATGTCCATGGACTTCTATAAGAAGGGAAAGTGGTCGATCAACACCAGGCACGGGTGGAAGATACGGGCGGCGACGCGCGCCACCGAGGAGCTGCACGGGGCCTACCCGAATGTGCGAGTAAAGATCGGCGACGTCGAGATAGACCAGCACTTCTTCATACAGGAGACATCCTCGCATCCGGTCATATTAGGGGAACCATACATCACGGCGGCGAGAATGGAGACCAAGGTGCTGGACAACGGTTCGGCCTACACGAGGGTCAAAAGCCAGGACGGGCACCATTCGGTGCAATTTTTGACGGTGCGGCCGAACCACGAGAGAAACCGCGAGTCCCTCGGTGGCGAGAACCGGGAGGATTTTTAGAGAGGGCTGCCAAGGCGTGGGGCCGAGACAGTCCGGACACTCGGGAAAGACCCCACGATTGTACGATAGGCAGGAGATTTTGCTTCTCCGACAATGAAGGGTGTATGATGGTTGGCATCGTAGGCCGAGAAAAGACAAGGGCGGAAGAGCGACTTCGAGCGTGCGGAGTTCTCGGCACGGACGAGGAAATCAGCGGAGCCGTGGAGGCGGTCTCCTTTGACCACACCTTAGGGATGCTGAGGAAGGTTGTCGGAGAAGACCTTAACGAAGACCGGATGATACCGGTATGTTCCGAAGAGATGTACGAAGTCATCGCGAACTTCAGTCGGGGGCTCGGGTCGGATCGGACGGCCCGAGTTAGCACAAAGTACAAGACTGTGGACCGGAAGGTAAGGCCAGTCGCGGCACCCTTACCGGAGGGCAGCGAGTCCAGGATCAGAGGGGTTGCGTCGGACCCCAGTTTACGAGATCCGGCCTCCATAGGGCACACCTTCACGGACGGGACGCTCCGGGAGCTCAAAATCGGTGGGGGCGGGTTCCTACTGTCTGCGGAGGAAGACCGGTTTCGGAGGATGCTCGGAAGGCACGGGAAAGCCTTCGCATTCTCGCCGGAAGAAATCGGGTGCGTAGACCCGACGATCGTTGAGCCGATGGTGATATTCACGGTACCACATGTACCGTGGAATCTCAAGCCGATTCCAGTACCGAGAGCTCACATCCCGAAGTTGATGGAGCTATTGAGGCAGAAAGTCGATATGGGTATTCTCGAACCGTCGAGCGCGCCATACTCGAACCGATGGTTTACCGTACCAAAGAAAAACGGAACATTGCGCTTCATTCAGGACCTGCAGCCGGTCAACAGAGTGACCATCCGGAACGCAGGAATCGGACCGACCATAGACGAGTTCGCGGAGGCCTTCGCCGGAAGGTCGATTTACTCAGTCGGTGATCTGTACTCGGGGTACGACCAGTTCCAGCTAGCCGTGGAGAGCAGAGACATTACGACAATGCGAACTCCCCTCGGCCTAATGCGAATGTGTACCCTGCCACAAGGAGGGACCAACTCGGTGGCCCACATGGTGAATGCAATGAACAAAGTACTGAGGGATTGCATCCCGGACATCACCATGCCGTTTCTAGACGACATCCCCATCAAAGGGTGCCCGGTGGAAGAGAAGGACGAGGCACTCGGGCCGGATGGATGCCGGCGATTCGTAGCAACACACATCGACGACTGCGAGAAGGTGCTACAAAGGCTAGAGGATGCGAGGCTCACCTTCTCCGGGGAGAAATCGGCCTTCGGGCAATCAGAAATCCTGGTGGTCGGGCATCTATGTGGACCATATGGCCGGAAGCCGTCTCCGGCAAAGGTAGAAGCCATCTCCGCAATGAAGACCGACTGTAGCTCGGTTACGGAAGTTCGGAGGTTCCTGGTGGCATGCGCATTCTACCACATATGGATCCCGCATTACGCCCACGTTGCGGAGCCACTATACGGGTTGCTGAAGAAGGGGCAAAGATTCGAGTGGCGAGACGAGCACACGGGGTCGGTCCAGAAGCTGAAGGAAGCTCTTGCGGCGGCACCGGCGCTCCGGAAGGCTGTCTACGAGAAGGGTACCCCGGTATACATAACGGTGGATACGAGGCCGACCGGGATCGGATGGGTCGTCAACCAAGAAGACGAGGACGGCACCCGGTTCCCGATCCGATTCGGCGCTAAGGTCCTCAGTGAGCGACAGCGAGGGTACGCCCAGGTTAAACCCGAGCTCTGGGGTATCGTTTCGGCGGTAAAGGTGGACAAAGACTACCTGATCGGGACAGAAGTGATTATCGAGACGGATTGCTTGCCGATCCTTGGCATGGTTTCCGGATGCGCGACACCGGACCTGGCGATGCTCAGGTGGATAGCGTACATCAAGTCCCTGGACCCGGAGATACGACACATTTCCGGAAAGGACAACGCCATGGCCGACATGCTTTCGAGGGCGAGGTTTGATGACGAGGGCGGCATGGTTTCGGAGGACGAAGAAGTCGGCGTGGACTTCTTCGAGGCGGCGTACGTGACGACCGATGGGACGAGCACTCCGCACTTAACGACTTCGACGAGAGCAAGTACGACGGCGAGTGGCTCCAGATCGGTGGATTCTTGAGGACAATGACGCCGGATGCGTCATGGACGAAGGACGAGGCCAACCGGATCCGGAAGAAAGCTTACCGATTCTTTCTCCGGGACGGATACTTATGGAAGCACCCGAAGAAGAGGGACGGCGCTCCGCTCTGGGTGGTGGCAATGCAGAAAGAACAGGAGGAGCTGCTGACGGCCTACCACGACAGCCCTTAGGCCGGACACCGTGGAACCTGGGCCACGTTCGAGAAGATAAAGGGGAAGTACTGGTGGTCGGGACTGTACCGGGACGTGCATCGATTCGTGACAACTTGCGAGAGCTGTCAGATGCACTCCGTAGTCCGACACCGGGACGAACTTCACCCTACGTACCCTCCGACCATCCACTTCAAATGGATGGTAGACCTGGTAACGATGCCAATAGGAGTAGGACAGATGCGGTATCTGGTCCTGGCTCGGGAAGATCTAACGAACCAGGTGGAAGGCCGGGCCCTTCAGAACAAAACGACTGCGGCCGTATGTCGGTTCCTGCTCGAGGACGTAATATGCCGGTACGGGTGCGTCAGGAAGATCGTGGCTGATCGCGGGGAGTTGGACGCCGAGGAGGCCGAGGAGCTGTTCGACCGGTTAGGGGTCAAGCTCTCGCTTACCACTGCGTGCAATCCAGAGGCAAATGGGAAGGTGGAGCGCGGACACGGACCGATCGTCAAGGCATTAGTTCGGGCATGCGGAGGTCAATTCGGGAACTGGCCGCGGCTACTGCCTTACACGTTGTGGGCTGACCGGACTACGCACAGTTCAGTAACCGGGTTCATGCCGGCAGAGCTCATGTTTGGGCAGAAACCGATCATGCCAATCGAACGTACGGTCTCCTCATGGGCGACTGTGGACTGGAGAGACGAGATGAGCCGGGAGGAACTGTTGACGGCGCGCATACGACAGCTCGAGCGGAAACCGGAGGACATGGAGCAGGCTGCGGAAAAACTTCGGGTGGCCAGGACGAGGAACAAAGCCCGGTTCGACCGGACGCACCGGCTCCGACCGAAGAAGATCGAGGAAGGCGATTGGGTGCTAGTCTACGACAGCAGCCTCGACAACCAGCACCGAGCGACGCGGAAGTTCGCAAGAAGGTGGTTCGGGCCTTACGTGGTACAAAGCGCCAACGACAACGGGATGTACCATTTGGCGGAACTCGACGGCACGAGAGTGGCGATACCGGTAGCTGGGAAACGGTTTTTTCCGTCCCAACACAATTGGCGCATGCCGGTGGATGCGCGGTTAGGTGGGGGCGGATGTCGTGAAGAAAACCGACCACGAGCGGAATCGGTGCACCGGAGCGTAGAAACCGACTCTTCATGCACGTGCGACTTAAGTTGAACATAGGAGATCCTAGGTAGATTCGGTAGGTAGGGAGTAGAGGGGAAACGGCTCCTTCCTTGCCTATAAAAGGAGGGAGACAAGGAGGGTAGAGGGATCGCGGAGAGTCGAGGACGAAGTGCTGTCGGATTGGGCGTGAAGGCTTCTCTCTCTCTCTCTCTCTCTGGTTCGCAGACTCCATAGCTTCCTTCTGTGCAGGTTTCGGGAGGCTCGCGCTGCTCTGAGGAATGCCCGAGTGCTTCCGGCAGCACCTCCAACTTGTTCCTGTCTTCCTGTGCGTTTACGAACAGGTATCGGCATCTGTCCGCTGGCCTGTTCGGTTGTAACCGACTTCGTGTTTTGTTGTCTTCGTGTTCTTGTTGTTTGTCTTGTCAATACATACATACTTTCGTGTCTTTCTGTGTCGCTGTCCCACTCGCATCTTTGCGTCGAAGGGCCGTGTCCCTGTGAATCTACGCTCGCACGTAGTGGGTCTCTCTCTCTCTCTCTCTTACTCTTCGGTACAGGACCCCCGAGGTCCCGCCTCACTCCACGCATCCGCGAGGAATACCTCGACAACGTGGAATGGCTTCGCCCAAACTGGTGGTTGTACGACGGGTGCCTGCGTTAGCATTACCTTTAGCGCATCATATGCTTTTTCTTCCGTCGCTGTCCATTGGAAGGGAGTCCGATGAATGGCAGCATGTAACGGCGTGGCGAAGTCCGCCAAATAGCGTATCATCCGACTGTGCCAGCATATTTCTCCTAAAAAGCAGTTGAGTGATTTCGCATTTGTCAGTGTTTTCGCTTGGGTAATCACGGAGATTTTATTCGGATCGACTGCTATCCCTTCCTTGCTGACTATATGGCTGAGGAGAGCCCCGTTGGTAATGCCGAAGGCACATTTGGCGAGATTCAGGCTTAAGCGTACATTGCGGCAACGTTCCAGGCACAGTTGCAGATGCATAAAATGGTCGGTTGTTCTCCCATATATCGCAAAATATTCTAAAAAAACTTGCATGAAGGCCGGAATATATTCCCCAAAAATCTCCGTGATTTTCCGTTGAAATGTCGTCGGCGCTGTCTTTAGCCCGAACATCGTGACAACTGCAATATAGACTCTCCAGTCCATGACAAACGCCGTCTTCTTTTGGTCGTCGGGGTGCATGCGTACTTGGTTGTACCCACTGAAGCCATCTAAAAAATTGTACATATCATGCCCTGCGATGACGTCCAGTACGCTATCGGTGTAGGGTAAAGGGAATGCGTCTATAATGGTTACGACGTTTAATTTTCCATAGTCCACGCATACCCGTATTTTGCCATTTTTCTTTGGTATGACTACGATCGGGCTTAACCATGTAGCTTGTTTAACTGGCCATATGAATCCCGCCTTGAGGAGTTTGTCAATTTCTTCTTTTACGCGGGCCGCGTAGTTTGGGTTCATGTGGTATCGACGTTGCTAGACCGGTTTCGCGTCGGTTGCTAAATTGATCTTATGTTGATAGAACTTTGGATCTAACCCCTTCATGTCCTTGTGGGCCCAGGCGAACACATCTTTATACTTCTTGAGTAGTGCTATCATTGCGTCTCTTTGGTCCGGCCTTAATTCTTTTGCGATGGAGAGGAACCGGGGTTCTTACGTCGTACCTACGTTTACTTCTTCCAGGGCTGAGGCGGTAACTCGCCGTTAAATTTTCATTTCCCTCTCAAACGATGCCCGTGCTTTGCTTAGTTCTAATATTGAGTCTGGGTTTGGTTCGTAAGCCTCGTTGTGCAGTGTAGTGGGCGTGGCATATTTCATCACGGTTTCGATGACTTCGATTTCGAACAGCGGAATAATCCGAGGGTGCTTGTCTAGGTATGCCTCTAATTCTATATAATCCACCCCAGCTAGCATATTTATATCCTCCGCGTACAAGGGTGTTATGCCCTTGGGTTGTGTCGCCATTTCCTCTGTTGGTACGCGGACCTTGATGCGTCTGCGTCGAAAGTTGATACACTTGTGTTGCCAGATCTGCTTGATATTTGTTGAACGAAGCCATGGTTTTCCCAACAACATAGGATACGCCCCTGGGGCGTCAAGGGCGAGGACTACCGCCGAGATGTCGAAGCGATGTCCTCCCACAATAATGCCTACCTTGTGTATCAACCCTAATGGTCTCACTGACCGGGTATCTGCCATGCGGAGCCAGAATAGGCAAGCTTCCCATTCTGAAATTCCCAATTGTTCGCATGTCTTCGCGCTAATTACATTAACGCCCGAGCCTCCATCGATTACGCATATTGGGATTTCTTGACCGTGTAATATCAACTTAATAGCCGGGTTGTGGTGATGCACTACTGTCAGTTTGTTGCTAATGTTCGTAAAATTCACGGCGACACTTACCCCAGGTTTTCCCGTCACTCGCTCTTCCACGGCCTGGCGAAATCATGGGACTAGTTGCAGCAGCTTCTCCATGGTTAACGTTATCTCGCAGCCTGTCAGTGCTTGCCATATGGGGTCTGGGGATGGTCCCTCGTCCTCCAATAGGTCCACCATGTTTGCGAACTCCTTCCGCATGCACTCCTTATTTGTCGCGTTTGCTTTTTCAACCCATTTCTGGGTTGTCCGCCATATCTCATCTTGTGCGGCCCAATCATCAATTTTTGTTTGTTGACGTGTCGTGACTTGCTATACCTCCGTCGTACTCGTATTGACAGCGGGCCCCTTGCCCTTGCGTACTGGGCATTGTGTGGCATAATGTCCGGGTTGTTGACAAACAAAACAATGGATGCTAGATTCACCCTTCTCGGTCCCTGGTGGTGTGTGTCGATCCCCAGGTGTGACTTGCTCCTCCCGGTCCTTATTCGTTCGTCGGAGCGTACGCAGTGGTTGTTGTTGGTCCCGGCATGGTTCCTGGTGCCAGTCATCGTCCGAACTTTCGTCATACTGTCGTTGGTCCCAATATTGCCGATGCTTTCCACAAGGTCCATTGAAGCCGCCATGTTTGTTTGTCAGACGGTAATTCTCATAGCATCGGCGCCCTTTAGTATTTTTGGGGTGGCCACGATAGTCTTCATCCTCCGGTGATTCCGGTGATTCCGGTAGTGCCGGTCATCGCGTGGATTGCGATCCATATACTGTGGTCGGTCTTGCTGCCGTCGTTGTTCATTACGGCGTGGGGGACATTGTGTGTCCACGCTGCGTACTGTGGGCGTGGCTCTGTTCAACATATTGTACTCGCACTGCTCAACTGTGTGAGCTTTCGAGTGACAGATTGGACAGTGGATTCGCATGTTGCATTCAACTACGGAATGCCCAAAATTCAAGCAAATCGTGCACTAGATTGCTTGACGAAAATGTTGTTCCTCATCCTGAGGTAACGCTTGTCGTAATGAGGACATGGAAAATATTTCCTCTTCTTCATCCAGCTTGAGCTGTAGCGCTCTTTCTATGACCATATCGGTCGTTTCCCCTTTCACGATATTGTTGTTGAACGTTGTTCGTATGGGTCGGCGTAATGCTGCCAGAAATGTCTCCCTAGCCTCGTCCTCCATCGGGCACCGTTCTAATTTCCGCCGTAGATTTTGGAAACGTAAGCTGAAATCCGCGACCGTCTCGGTCGGCAACTGCTTAATTGTGTAGAACTGCCCGAGGATTTCGCGTTGCGGCACCCTCCGATGAAAAAACCGCAGAAAGGCTAACTGTAGCTGGTCTAAGGTCGTGATTGCTAGCAGATCCATCTGCGAATGCCAAAACGTCGCTCTCCCATCCAAGGTTAATTCGAACTCCGTCATTTTGGACTGGTGCGCTACTGCCTCGGAAAGGCTTTGCGCCATGTGGTTTGCATTCCAGACATTGAGGAACAGGCGGATGTAGGTTGCAGCGTCGGTTTCGTCGTTGAAGCGGGGATAGGCAAAGGCCATGCTGGGTGCTACGACGGGTAGGGAAAGACCGCAGCGCTTTTGTGGTGAGCACGCTGTCGTGAAGAAAACCGCCCACAAGGGGAATCGGAGGAACAAGGCGTGGGGAAACGGCTCTACACGCACACGCGCGCCAAGAAGTACCTAAGGACGAAGTAGGTACATACGAGGATCCTAGGTGGGTAGATTCGGTTGGTGTGCAGTTAATGCCAAACGGCCTCTGGACGGGATATAAAAAGGAAGAGGAAGAATAGAAGTGGGGGATCTCGCGCGGAGAGGACGAAGTGCTGCCGAACCGATTTCGAAGCTCCTCTCTCACTCCTGCTTTCTCTGTCTTCTGCTCCATCGCGTACCTGTGCAGGTTTCGAGGAGGCTTGCGCTGTTCCGTGGAACGCCCCGAGTGCGTCCTGCAGCACCTCCGACCTGTTTCCCCCTTTCTGTGCGTCGCGTCATACAGGGGTCGGCATCTGATCGCCGCCCTGTTCGTTTTCGTTAGTATCTATTCCGTGCCCCATCGTGGGTTGTAATACTTTAGTCTGTTATTTTCTTGCATTCATAAGTACATATCTTTCGTTGTTGCGTCCGTCTGCGTCGGCGTTTATTTGTGATCTCTGTTTGTTGGGCCGTGTCCCCGTGCAATCTACGGTTCTGTGTAATCGGTTCTCTCTCTCTCTCTCTTGCTCTTCGGTCCAAGACCCCCGTGGTCCCTCCTCCTTTCTGCACGCAAGGGCGTAGCAACCCCGACATCTTGGTGAACCCGACGTGAAAGAGGCGGCAGAAGAGCAGGAAATGAGGGGGTCGGATCTCGCAGAGGCCATGGCTTCGGCCGTGGATCGGATTGTAAACGCGCGCGAGAGCACCGGTGCCCTCGACAGAGCTATTGAGGCGGTCGTCGGCACGATCGGCCGGTTCGATGGGAAGGATGCCACGAAGTATTTGGCGTCCTACGGTGCAGAGATGCTGATGCGGGACATTCCGGAAGAAAGGCGTCTTGCCGGATTTCCCCGAGTAGCGATGCCGAGCATCCATGCGGAGGTGCTCGAGGTGCGGACGGAGAGCCGTACCTGGGAGGAGTTCGAAGGTCGGCTCCTAGAGAAATACGGGCTGGACGACGCGCTCCGGCTTTCGAAGCGAAGGTTCATGGAATGGGTGGAGTCCCCGGGGAAGGGAAGAAACGCGTCGGCGCTCCTCCGGGAGTTCGAGGAAAACTTTGCGCGCCTTTCGGCGCTTGACCGAACCATCCTGGACACGAGCCGGGTCTTGCTGTTTGTCAAGTCGGTCGACGAGCGGGATCGGGAGCAAGTGGGCTTCTTGCTGGAAACCGAAGACGGGCTCACTACCGACTGGGCGGCTGTCAGGAAGGTCTGTGGCCGTTTCGACAAACGGCGAGAATGGGCGGATAACGGGGCGGCCGGGTCGGGCTCGGTCGCAGCAAGGAAGCTCGAACCAGCGCCACAGGTGCGCAAGGAAGAGACCCGGGAGTGGTTGGAAACCGGTTCGGCTTCGACCGGCGTAGTTAGAGGCTCAACCGGAGGAGAGGCGCTGGAGGAATTGACGAAGGCGATAAAGGACCTCCAAATCGCGCAGGCCCGAAGGGAAGGAGGCGAACCGGCTCGTGACCGACGGCCGGCGGCAGGAAACAGGTGCATGTGGTGCGATGAGGTCGGCCACATTCGGAAGGACTGCGGCGACTTCGCGGAGGCGCTGAGGAACAAGGTGGTGTACCTGTGGGAAGGACGGGTGCATGCCAGCGACACCCGAAGGGCCCTGAGCCGAAACGACGGAAAAGGCGGTATGAAAAGGGTGATGGAAGAGGCGGCGGCCCGACACGCGGAAACCGTCCACTACTCGGCGTCGGCCGGCATTCGAGTTGGGGGCGGCGAGGCCCGGAGGGAAAGCAAAGCCGGATTCTGGCCGACGGTGCTGGAAGGCCTTGCCGATACGAGGATGAAGAGGGAGGAATCGGACCGTGCGGAGAAACGGGTACGGGAGATGACCGGGTGGAGCGACCCGGTCGAGGAAAGGACGGGCTTCGTGGAAGCTGCTTGCCAGAACTACGAGGCTCTGGTAGAAGAGAAGCGGGTGGGGAGACCCGGGACGACCGGGCCCTCACAACGATACGAGACCCGGTCCGGGCCACGACGGGATGAAGCCGGCGGGGCCGGTACGCAAGATAAACCCCAGAAGGGCGGGTACCGTCTGGGGACGGAGATAGAAAGGACCACGGACTTACGAAAGGTCCTGGAGGAACGGATCCTCGACAGCAAGGTGGAGCTGTCGTTACGGGAGGTGCTGGGAATCGCCAAGAAGGAGTTCCACGACTCCATCGTGGACTTGGTGAAACGGAAGAGGCTGTCGACGGAGACAGAACCGGAAAGACCGGTGGAAGTGCGGACGACGCACCTAGACGACATGGCGCTGGGAGACGAGTGGGCGGAAAGCCACTATTCGAGACCACACTGGGCCCGAGCAACCACGGAAACCCCGGTGAAGATCGGCGATGTCCGGGAACCGGTGATAGCTTTGGTGGACCACGGATCGGAGATCAATTTGATGTCCATGGACTTCTATAAGAAGGGCAAATGGCCGATCAACACCAAGCACGGGTGGAAAATAAGGGCAGCAACGCGCGCCACCGAGGAACTGCACGGGGCCTGTCCGAATGTGCGGGTCAAGATTGGCGACGACGAGATTGACCAGCACTTCTTCGTGCAGGAGACGTCTTCGCATCCGGTCATTCTGGGAGAACCGTACATTACGGCGGCGCGGATGGAGACCAAAGTGCTGGACAATGGTTCGGCCTACGCGAGGGTCAAAAGCCAAGACGGGCGCCATTCGGTCCAGTTTCTGACGGTAAGACCGAACCACGAACGTAACCGCGATTCCCTCGGTTCCGAAAACCGAGAGGATTTTTAGAGAGGACTGCCAAGGCGTGGGGCCGCGACAGTCCGGACACCCCGGGAAAACCCCACACCTGTACGATAAAACCGAAGAAACCTTGTACCATAGGTAGGGAATTTTTGTTCTCCGACAGCGGAGCGTGTACGATAGTCGGCATCGGCGGCCGGGAGAAGAGAAAGGCGGAGGGGAGACTTCGAGCGTGCGGAGTTCTCGGCCCTGACGAGGAAATCAACGGAGCCGTGGAGGCGGTCTCATTCGACGACACCTTGGGAATGCTGGGAAAGGTAGTCGAAGAAGGCCTTAACGAAGACCGGACGATACCGGTGTGTTCCGAGGAGATGTACGAAGCCATCGCGGACTTCGGTCGAGGGCTCGAGTCAGTTCGGACGGCCCACGTAAGCACCAAGTACAAGACTGTGGACCGGAAGGTAAGGCCAGTCGCGGCACCCTTACCGGAGGACAGCGCGTCGAGAATCAAAGGGGTTGCATCGGACCCTAGTCTACGAGATCCGGCCTGCATAGGACACACCTTCACCGACGAGACGCTCCGAGAGCTCAAAATCGGTGGGGGCGGGTTCCTACTGCCGGCGGAGGAAGACCGGTTTCAGAGAATGCTCGGAAGGCACGGGAAAGCCTTCGCATTCTCGCCGGAGGAAATCGGGTGCGTTGACCCGACGATCGTGGAGCCGATGGTGATATTCACGGTACCGCATGTACCATGGAATCTCAAGCCAATCCCGGTTCCGAGAGCTCACATCCCGAAGTTGATGGAGCTGCTGAGGCAGAAAGTTGATATGGGAATTCTCGAGCCGTCGAGCGCCCCGTATTCGAATCGATGGTTTACCGTACCGAAGAAAAACGGTTCGTTGCGCTTCATCCAGGACCTGCAGCCGGTCAATCGAGTGACGATTCGGAACGCAGGGATCGGACCGACCATAGACGAGTTCGCGGAGGCCTTCGCCGGAAGGTCAATTTACTCGGTCGGGGATCTATACTCAGGGTACGACCAGTTCCAGCTAGCCGTGGAGAGCAGAGACATTACGACGATGCGAACTCCCCTCGGCCTAGTTCGGATGTGTACACTGCCGCAAGGAGGGACCAACTCGGTGGCCCACATGGTGAATGCGATGAACAAGGTTCTGAGGGACTGTATCCCGGACATCACCATGCCGTTTCTGGACGACATCCCGATCAAGGGATGCCCGGTGGAAGAAAAGGACGAGACGATCGGCCCGGACGGATGCCGGCGATTCGTGGTAACGCACATCGACGACTGCGAGAAGGTGCTGCAAAGGTTAGAGGATGCGAGACTCACCTTCTCCGGGGAGAAGTCGGCCTTCGGGCAGTCAGAAATCATGGTGGTCGGACACCTGTGCGGACCATATGGCCGGAAGTCGTCTCCGGCAAAGATAGAAGCCATCTCCGCGATGAAGCCCGACTGCAGCTCGGTCACGGAAGTACGGAGATTTCTGGGGGCATGCGCGTTCTACCACATATGGATCCCGCATTACGCACACGTCGCGGAGCCACTGTACGGGTTGCTGAAAAAGGGGCGAAGGTTCGAATGGCTAGGCGAGCACGCGGAATCGGGCCGGAAGCTGAAAGAAGCTCTTGCAGCGGCACCGGCACTTCGGAAGGCGGTATACGGGAAGGGTACCCCGGTATTCATAACGGTGGATACCAGTCCGACCGGGATCGGATGGGTCGTGAACCAGGAAGACGAGGACGGCAATCGGTTTCCGATCCGATTCGGCGCGAAAGTCCTCAGTGAACGGCAGCGAGGATACGCCCAGGTTAAACGCGAACTCTGGGGTATTGTTTCGGCGGTTAAGGCCGACAAAGACTACCTGATAGGGACAGAAGTGATCATCGAGACGGATTGCCTGCCGATTCTCGGTATGGTTTCCGGATGCGCGACTCCGGACCTGGCGATGCTCAGGTGGATAGCGTACATCAAGTCCCTGGACCCGGAAATACGACACATTTCCGGGAAAGACAACGCCATGGCCGACATGCTTTCGAGAGCGAGGTTCGACGACGAGGGCGGCATGGTTTCGGAAGACGAAGAAGTCGGCGTGGATTTCTTCGAGGCGGCATACATGACGACCGACGGGATGAGCACTCCGGCGCTTAACGAGTTCGACGCGAGCAAGTACGACGGGGAGTGGCTGCAGATCGGCGGGTTTTTGAAGACAATGACGCCTGATGCGTCATGGACGAAGGACGAGGCCAACCGGATCCGGAAGAAAGCATATCGATTCCTTCTCCGAGATGGGCATTTGTGGAAGCACCCGAAGAAGAAGAACGGCGTCCCGCTCCGGGTGGTGGCGATGAAGGAAGAACAGGAGGAGCTACTGGCGGCCTACCACGGCAGCCCTTGGGCT
This sequence comes from Azolla caroliniana, assembly GCF_043228905.1. Lineage (NCBI taxonomy): Eukaryota > Viridiplantae > Streptophyta > Polypodiopsida > Salviniales > Salviniaceae > Azolla > Azolla caroliniana. The sequence continues at coordinate 793,224 of NW_028230441.1, read as the reverse complement.
GGACACCGTGGAACGTGGGCGACATTTGAGAAGCTGAAGGGGAAGTACTGGTGGCCGGGATTGTACCGGGACGTGCATCAGTTCGTGTCAACTTGCGAGAGTTGTCAGATGCACTCGATAGTCCGACACCGGGACGGGCTTCGCCCTACGTACCCTCCGACTATCCACTTCAAATGGATGGTAGATCTAGTGACGATGCCGATGGGGGTAGGACAGATGCGGTATCTGGTCCTAGCGCGGGAAGACCTGACGAACCAGGTGGAAGGCCGAGCCCTTCAGAATAAGACGACCGCGGCCGTGTGTCGGTTCCTGATCGAGGACGTGATATGCCGGTACGGGTGCGTCGGGAAGATCGTGGCTGACCGAGGGGAGTTGGACACCGAGGAAGCCGCGGAGCTGTTTGATCGGCTGGGAGTCAAACTCTCGCTCACCAGTGCGTACAACCCGGAGGCGAATGGAAAGGTGGAGCGCGGACACGGGCCGATCGTTAAAGCGCTGGTTCGGGCATGCGGGGGCCAAATCGGTAACTGGCCGCGACTTCTACCTTATGCTTTGTGGGCCGACCGGACTACGCACAGTTCGGTAACCGGGTACATGCCGACGGAGCTCATGTTCGGCCAGAAGCCGATCATGCCAATGGAACGGATGATCCCCTCATGGGCAACGGTCGATTGGAGGGACGAGATGAGCCGGGAGGAGTTGTTGGCCGCGCGTATACGACAACTCGAGCGGAGACCGGAAGACGTGGAATTGGCTACGGAGAGGCTCCGGGTGGCGAGGGCAAAGAACAAAGCCAGGTTCGACCGAACGCACCGGCTCCGACCGAAGAAAATCGAAGAAGGTGACTGGGTGCTCGTCTACGACAGCAGCCTCGACAACCAGCACCGAGCCGCACGGAAGTTCGCACGTAGGTGGTTCGGGCCTTACATGGTACGGAGCGCCAACGACAATGGGACGTATCATCTGGCGGAACTCGACGGTACGAGAATAGCGATACCCGTGGCCGGGAAGAGGATCAAAGCTTTCAAGAAGCGGCACGACGACGAACCCGACCCGATTCTCCTGGACAGCAGCGACGACCGATCCGAGGCCGAGGAAGGGCCGGCAGGCGAAGAGTAAAGGCGGGCCGGTTTTCTCCGTGCCAACTTAATTTGGCGCATGCCGGTGGATGCGCGGTTAGGTGGGGGCGGATGTCGTGAAGAAAACCGCCCACAAGGGGAATCGGAGGAACAAGGCGTGGGGAAACGGCTCTACACGCACACGCGCGCCAAGAAGTACCTAAGGACGAAGTAGGTACATACGAGGATCCTAGGTGGGTAGATTCGGTTGGTGTGCAGTTAATGCCAAACGGCCTCTGGACGGGATATAAAAAGGAAGAGGAAGAATAGAAGTGGGGGATCTCGCGCGGAGAGGACGAAGTGCTGCCGAACCGATTTCGAAGCTCCTCTCTCACTCCTGCTTTCTCTGTCTTCTGCTCCATCGCGTACCTGTGCAGGTTTCGAGGAGGCTTGCGCTGTTCCGTGGAACGCCCCGAGTGCGTCCTGCAGCACCTCCGACCTGTTTCCCCCTTTCTGTGCGTCGCGTCATACAGGGGTCGGCATCTGATCGCCGCCCTGTTCGTTTTCGTTAGTATCTATTCCGTGCCCCACCGTGGGTTGTAATACTTTAGTCTGTTATTTTCTTGCATTCATAAGTACATATCTTTCGTTGTTGCGTCCGTCTGCGTCGGCGTTTATTTGTGATCTCTGTTTGTTGGGCCGTGTCCCCGTGCAATCTTCGGTTCTGTGTAATCGGTTCTCTCTCTCTCTCTCTTGCTCTTCGGTCCAAGACCCCCGTGGTCCCTCCTCCTTTCTGCACGCAAGGGCGTAGCAACCCCGACAACGCTTCCCGCGTATTGTCGAGGTATTTGGAGAGCGAGAAATCGTCCTTGTGGTCCCGACAGGTAGTACTAAGGTCACTGAGGCAAGGCTTTTTCCGTGCGCGTTCCTCTACTTGGCGTGTGATGGACCTTGTGATTGGCCGGTCTTGTCGTGTTGGTTCTCTGGGGCGTTTGCGGCTAAACATCCATTCGTCGTTGTTCATCTATGAGAAGACACAGATCACCAAGCATGCCAAAAGTGTTACCGATTAGGAACACGGTCTATGGTCAGTCCTTCGACCTAGACCTCAAAGTGACTGTGTGACAACGAATGGTAGCGTATGTGCGTAATACTTAGTGGGATACCTCCCGTAACCTAGCATCATATAAGGGAGATGGCTACAACCGAGCTCCTTAGACAGTGGGCTAGCGTGCACACTATTACTCACGCTTACGCTCTTAAGGATTACAGACACACAATAGGTTAACCACAGATACGCAAAGATATTAGAGAAGATGGAACTCTATTAAGATACGCCTTTTCCATTCAACATTATACGCTACCTCTATCAGAGGTTTTTCTGCCCTTTATATACGCAGGGTCTTTTAGCCATTCACGCTTCCTGCGTGAACCGTTACATGCGTTACAATATTATTCTTTTCCCTATTACAACGCTCTTGTCCGTCGGTTACTATTCCGGCGGACAACAACATTCCCCAAGAGAGAGTAGTTGTTGTAGTGAGTTAAGGAAGAGAGAGGGTGACCTTATATAAAGCACCCTTCTCCTACTTCATACTAAGTCGGTTGTGACTCCTTGTAATGCTACATTTTGTATCTCATATTCTCCTTGTGAATATACACTTTCTTCTTGAGTATTCTATTTTCCATTCTATCTAATCTATCTTGTGTTTTCTCTTCTCTTCCCTCTTTCCTCTCACACATACACATAACATGTTGGGAAACAGGTCCCTCCGGATGGGAAGAGAGAAGAGTCGAGTTGATGAGGAACTCGGCCGAGGCTGAAACCGAAATCGTGTAGATAGCCAATTTGGGAGACTATATTTGTAAATAGTCGAAATAAGCCTCCGTGGGCTATACTTGTAAATAGTCCGAAAGTTGTACTAGTATATAAACATCTCGGGCAATCATTATATGTGTATCATTATGGTGAGATAGTTAGAACGGGGTGGTTGGCTTCGTAACTGAGAGAACGTGTGAGAGAGGGAGAGTGTGACTAAGTGGAACTCAATAGCCGTCTATTGACGAAGAAGAACTCAAGGTCGGTTCCTCTGAGTTTCTTGTTGTACCCCCCTCATCATCATAGTGATCTGTTTCGGAGCAACTAGACTCCGCATCGTTTTTCCCAACTCGGGTTTCCATGGTAAAATCTGTGTATTCTCTGTTTTTAGTTATTTTGTTTTTCGGTTTTCCGTTTGAGCGTTACTTCTTGCACACGAATATACGAATGGTAACCGGTTGTGGCCGATCATGAGCGCAACAAGTGGTATCAGAGTGATGGAAGACTCGTTCGGCGACATGTTTAAGCTAACCGCTCCAATTACTCAGTGTGGAAGTCAAAGATGAAAGACATGCTCATGTGCAAAGATCTTCGGTTTTCCGTTTGAGCGTTACTTCTTGCACACGAATATACGAATGGTAACCGGTTGTGGCCGATCATGAGCGCAACAAGTGGTATCAGAGTGATGGAAGACTCGTTCGGCGACATGTTTAAGCTAACCGGCTCCAATTACTCAGTGTGGAAGTCAAAGATGAAAGACATGCTCATGTGCAAAGATCTCCACGGTTGCCAGTGCAATTCAGAGATAAAAGACCAGACAAGATCGATTCAGTGACTTGGGAAGTGTTGCATCTGAAGGCGGCCGCATATGTAAGGTGTTTTATAGACATGACTCTATACAACAATTTTGGTGAAGAAACAGAAGTCGACATCCTCTAGAAGAAGATTGATGTGATGTTCGAAAACAAGAATGTCGTGAACAGAGTCTCAGTATTTCGGAAAATCATGAGACTTCGGTATCAAGATGGCTCCAGCATGGCGGAGCACATCAATGCCTTCCAAGGACTAATGAATCAAACCACCTCTCTAGAAGTACCTCGGGTCGATGAGGTATTAGCACTATTGCTGTTGGGATCCCTTCCGGACAGTTGGGAAACGCTAGTTGTCACATTGGGCAACGCGGGACCGGAAGGGAAACACCTAGCAAGTGAAGTCGAGCTTGTTGAACTAAGAAGCTTGCCAGAAGTACCGAGAATCCAATACGGACCAAAAGGCCTTAGTCACGGAAGGTGACATGATTCGGGGAAGAGGCCGAAATCGAAGTTCCCAGAACCAAGATAAGTCGGGGACCAGGTCGAAGTCGAGAGGGAGGCCCACAAGCTTCTATTGTGGGAAGCTGGGGCACTTCCAGAAGAACTGCCGACATTTCCGAAAGGAAAAAGGCGGAGCCGAAGGTGTGCAGTCAAAAAGGATTTCGGAAATCAAGAACACCCCGGCGATCTCGACAAGTGAAGAGGAGTTGATGCTCATTAGTGAGCAAAATGAAGCAAACCTTGTTGGCGATGAATCGGCATGGGTGGTCGATTCAGGTGCATCGTTTCACCTATCTCCCGACCGGAAATGTTTCTCATCTTATAGAGCTGGAGATCTCGGATCTGTAAAGATGGGAAATGAAGGAGCATGCCGAATCTTCGGCATTGGAGACATGTGTTTGGTGACGTCAACTGGCTGCAAACTTGTGTTGAGAAAAGTTCTACACATTCCGAAGGTTCGATTGAACCTGATATCAGTCGGTCAGCTAGATGATGAAGGTTACATGGGTAGCATCCGGAACGGTGTCATGAAGTTCTGCAAGGGGAGCCTGATCGTGGCCCGGGCACGGAAAACCAACACACTATGTAATGCATGCTCGATTATATTACGGGGAAGCAAATGTGACAGCCGACACTGTCGGAGAACTGTGGCACAAGAGGTTGTGCCATATGACCCAAAAGGGATGCAGAAGCTTACCAAGGACAAGCTTACCAAGGACAACCTCATTCCGGCGATGAAAGACGTGCATCTTGAGAAGTAAACCGATTGCTTGGCCGGCAAGCAAAACCAAACCTCTTTCCGGACAAGACCATCGTCGAGACGGAATGCACCATTGGAACTTGTGCATACTGATGTATGCCAAGTGGACACGAAGTCACATTCCGGATCGCAATACTTCTTGACGTTCATTGATGACCACAGTCAGAAATTATGGGTCTCATCACCGAAGACAAAGGATCAGGTATTTGTCAGGAACTACACGCTCCCGATGAACAACGCTCGGCCACAACCAAGCTTAGAATCAAACACAGGAAACGGGAATGAATGCACGACACAATAGAGAGAAGAGTACACAGGATGTTTACGTGGAAAACCCAAACACAGGAAAAAACCACGGCAGTCCACTGACTGCTAACTATCACTATGTAACAATATACAATAGATGAACATAGAGGCAACAACCTCTTGTTCACTGTCTTCGCCACAGGCGGCGGTTACAAAAGAGATACGAACTCTTCATCTCTTTCTCTCTCTCTCTCTCTCTCTCTCTCTCTCTCTCTCTCTCTCTGTACACTGTTGCGCTCTAATCTTGCGCCAACAAGAATGACAACAACTACTACAACAACATACTCTAAGTTTGCCCTAAGTCATATTTATACTAATATGACTTTTCGGCTATTTACAAATATAGCCACGATGGACTCTCAAAAAACATATTTACGAATATGTCCCTTCATCCGGTGAGCACTTCTCACCGGGCCTTCACCATCCAACTCTTGCCGGGTGCTCGTCATCCGGTTCTCACCGGGTCTTCCGTAGCCGGGTACTCGTCATCCAGATTCGGCCTTGACCTATCGGACTCGGCCAAGTTTGCTCACCAGTACTGTTCTTCTCACTTCCCATTCGGAGGGACCTGTTTCCTAACAAACTCCCCCTTCACTCCAGCATGGGATGTCTTACTAGTCTGATCCGCTTCTGGCATGCATCCAGCTTGTCGGGTATCAGTACTTTGGTCAGCATATCTGACCCGTTCTCGGCCGTGTGGATCTTCGTCAGCGCGAACTCCTGGTCATCTACTCTTTCCCGGATCCAGTGATACCTTCACTGGATATGCTTCATCTAGGAATGGTAGGCCGCATTCTTAGCAAAGTGGATGGCACTTTGACTGTCGCAATAGAGCCGGTATTTATCTTGCCGGATACCGAGCTCTCCGATTAAGTCCTTCATCCATAATATTTCCTTGCCAGCTTCCACAGCCGCCATGTACTCCGCCTCCGTGGTTGACAACGCAACCGTCTTCTGCAGCCTTGACTACCACGAAACAACTCCCCCTGCATATGTCATTACATACCTGGATGTAGACCGGCTGGTATCCACATTAGCCGACATGTCCGAATCGGTAAAACCGTCAAGTTGAGGTTTTCCGGAGCCGAATCAGAGACACATATTTGAAGTGCCCTTCAAGTACCGGAGTATCCATTTGACTGCGTTCCAGTGCTCCTTGCCAAATTTGCTCATAAAACGGCTCACCACTCCGACTGCGTATCCTATATCCGGTCGAGTACACACCATTGCGTACATTAAGCTCCCGACAACAGAGGCATATGGAACCTTCATCATATCCGCCTTCTCTGCTTTCGTCTTCGGGCTTTGCTTACCGGATAAGTTGCAGTTTGCCGGGAGTATCGATCCGACCGGTTTCGCTTCTAACATGTTGAACCGCTGAAGAACCTCTGTCACGTATTTCTCTTGTGACTGTTGCCCGCCGGAATAGTAACTGACGGCCAAAAGCGTAGGAATAAGAAACTATATAAGAGCATAACGCATGTAACGGTTCACGCAGGAAGCGTGAACGGCTAATTAGACCCTGTATATATAAAGGGCAAAAAACATCTTATGGAAGTGCGTGTAATTTTTGGAAATGTAAAGAACGCTTGATAATAGAATTCTATCTTCTCTGAGTTTCTGTGTATAGGTGCGGCTTATTCAGTGTCGGTGTCTCGGATACTTAAGCATAGTAGTACGTAAGTGTAACCTGTGATAGGGATTCGGTTGTAGCCATCTTCCCTTATACGCGGAGGAATTACAGAGGTTCTCCCCTTACGCATTACGCTTAAACCCTATTCGTTGTTCCACACCCACCTTGGGGTCTAGGTCGAAGGACTGACCACGGACCGTGTTCCTAAACGGCAATAGTGACAACCACAGTTGCTTCGTTGGCCGGTTCCGGATGATATGCATCCCCAACATCTGTCCTGCCGGACCCAAGTCTTTCATCGCGAAAGTTCAGTTGAGAGCCTTCTTCAGCATCCGTATTCTGGCTTGGTTCCATCCGATGATCAACATGTCGTCCACGTCCAAAAGGAGTATCAGGAAGTCGCCTCCTTCGAACTTCTTCACAAACATGCAATGATCGGCCTGCGCCTTGTGGTACCCTTGATCAGTCATGAAGGACTCGAACTTCCGGTACCATTGTCGGGGAGCCTGCTTCAGTCCGTACATGCTCATCTTCAACCGGCAAACCAGGTGCTCCTTCCCTTTCTCCACGAATCCTTCCGGTTGCTGCATGTAGATCTCCGCCTTCGAGGTCACCGTGAAGGAATATCGTCTTCACGTCCAGCTGCTCTACTTCGAGGTCCATGCTTGCCGCTATACTCAGCACCGTCCGGATGGAGGTCATCTTTACTACCGGGGCAAATATCTCGTCGAAGTCCACGCCCTTCTTCTGCTGGAACCCCTTCACCACGATCCTGGCTTTGTATCTCGGGGGGTTGCCGGCATCTCCCGATTTCAACTTGTACACCCACTTGTTTCGGAGTGCCCGCTTTCCTTTCGACAACTCCACCAATTCATACGTATGGTTCTCATGCAGGGAATCCATCTCATCCTGCATGGCACTTAACCATTTGCGGCTATGGGCGTCACTTTTAGCTTCCTCGAAGCTTTCTGGCTCCCCCTCATCGGTTAGCAGCACATGCTCTGCATCCGGAAATATCCGGGGGGGGCCTTCTCTCTCTAAGAGGATATCTCCGTCTTTGGGCTTCAGTAACTAGCTCCTCCATTTGGTCTTCATCCGAATCCGATTTGCGGTCTTGGCCGGTTCCGGTTTTAGCTTCCTCTACTTCTTGTTCTGCCGGTTCGGTATCCTCACCGTAACAGGCTGGTTCCTCGAGTGCTAACCGGTCTCTTGCCGGTTGGGTCTGCTCATCGTAGAATCAATCCTTACCGGTCGACTCGGAGTTCATTTTCTTCTTCTCCAACTCCCAGTCGGTGAGCGTCTTGTCCTCCATTAAGATAATATCTCGACTCCGGAATACCTTATTGTCGACCAGGTCCCAGACTCGGTAGCCGAACTCATCGTCGCCGTAACCGAGCAATATGCATGGCCGGGTCTTCGGATCTAGTTTTCCTCTCCGGTCCTTAGCTACATGCACATACGCAATACACCCGAATACCTTCAGATGCCGGTACGATACTTCCTTACCGGTCCAGACTCTCTATGGCATGTCTCCGTCCAAGGGTATTGAGGGTGATCTGTTTATCACATATGTCATCGTCGACAGTGCCTCAGCCAAAAACTTCTTGGGTAGTTTTGCATGCGCTAGCATACTCCGGACCCTCTCCATTATGGTCCGGTTCATCCTCTCGGCCAACCCATTTAGTTCCGGTGTCTTTGGCACGGTAAATTCGAGTCGGATTCCCTTCGAGCAACAATACTCCTCGAATTGCCCCCGGTATTCACCTCCGTTATCTGCTCGAACCGCCTTCAGCTTCCGACCGGTTTCTCTTTCCACTCTCGCGTGGAGCTCTTTGAAGACGGATAACACCTGATCCTTGGTCTTCAACGGTGTGGCCCACAGCTTCCGGCTATGGTCATCTATGAACGTCACGAAGTACTCTTCGTGTCCACTTAACATACATCAGTATGCACCAACTCCAGTGGTGCATTACGTCTCATCGGTGACCTCGATCGGAAGGAGTTCTGGTTTTGTTTCCCGGCCAAACAATCAGTGCACTTCTCCAAGTGCACGTTCTTCACTCGAATGAGGTTGTCTTCTGCAAGCCTCTTCATCCCCTTCTCGCTCATGTGACACAGCCTCTTGTGCCACAGCTCACCGGCAGTGTTGGATGCCACGTTCACTTCTTCCGGGCATAACCGGGCATTCATCAGGTACAATGTGTTGACCTTCCGGGCCGGAGCCACAATCAGGCTCCCTCTGCTGAACTTCATAACACCGTTCCGGATGCTACCCGTGTAGCCTTCATCATCTAGCCGACCAGCTGATATCAGGTTCAGACGAACCTCTTGAACGTGTCGGACATCCTTCAGCAGCAGCTTGCATCCGGTTGGCGTTGTCAACCACACATCTCCTATGCCGATAATTCGTCATGTACCTTCATTCCCCATCCGGACACAGCCGTGATCACCGGCTGAGTAGGATGAGAAGTATTTCCGGTCCGGGGTAAGGTAGAACGACGCTCCGGAGTCGACCACCCAGGTCATCTCGTCATCGGCAAGGTTTAGCTCACTCTCCTCTATGATGAGCATCAATTCTTCTTCACTTGCCGCGATTGTTGTTGTTCCCTTCCGGTCTGGCCCCCTCCGGTCTTTACCGTTTTGATCCGGTGTCCGCTTCGAATCGGTGTCATCGGTTTGCTTGTCCTTTCGGAAGTGCCGACAGTTTTTCTGGAAGTGTCCCGGCTTGCCGCAATAGAAGCAGGTAGGCCTCCCCCTTGACTTTGACCGTGTCCCCGACTTCTCCCGGTTCTGGGGACTACGGTGTCGTGAAGATTTTCGTCCATAGGCGGAAACCAGGGTGGAAGGGGCAAGTCGGTGGTGTGCAACATGTGCACATGTATACTAGGATATGGTGTATAGAAAGAGAGGGGAAAATTTTGTCCCACATTGTAAGGTCCCTCCCTCTTTGGGCTATAAAAGGAAGGGAGGGGTCACTTATGAAGGGGTTGCCTATTTTGCGTATGAGAGGTATACCACTTAGCCTAGAGTTCTTACCGTTTTAGGGTTAGGGTTTCGATTAGGGTTTCCTTATTCATCTTCGGTTAGGGTTTTCTCATAGTCGTTTTGGTGCGGCCCATGTGGCCACCATTGTTGTAACCATTCGTTGTTTAATATAGAACTTGTTGAACATCTTGCCTCCGCCGATCTCTCCTTCTATGTCGTGGTCTTATTCTTTCCTCTTCTCCTCTTGAGCTAAGCCTCCATATCATGTCCTATTCTTTCTCCTCCACTCCCTAGTCCGAAACCCCGGTGGTCCCGCCCCTTCTACACGTACGCGTGTAACAACGCGACATCTTTGGTGAACCCGACGTGAAAGGGCGGCAAGGGAGCATGGAGATGGAAGAAGACTTGGACTTTGAGGAGATGATGGCAAAAATCGTGATGGAAGCCGGACGGAAGATGGCGAAGCGAGATGCGGCTCAACAAGCCGTCGAAAGGGTGGTCGATCGAGTCGGTCGGTTCAATGGGAATGAGGTCCCAAAATTTTTGGGAGCCTACGAGGTCAAGATGGCGAAAGGGGGCGTGGATGAGGAGATGCGGCTAGAGTATTTTCCTCGAGTGGCGGCCGCATCGGTGCACAAGGAGGTCAAGGAGCTACGAGAAGCTCACGAGTCGTGGGTGTCCTTGAAGGTAGCCCTATTGGAAGCGTGCGGATACGCGAAACCGGAGTGGGTATGCCGGCAACCCGATGGGGAGCGGTCGGCAACAACGTGGCCCGCGAGCGGCGGAGAAGAGAGAGCGGCGAATGAGTACGCACTACCGCCGGAAGAGATCTCAACGCAAAACAGTTCGGAGGAGCTCGACCTAGAAGCACTAATACGAGAGGCATGCGAGCTTGTGAAGGCGAAAATCGGAGCCGAAGAAGGGCTTATTATGGAGTCGGGCCGGAGGCGATCGGAGGATACGGAGGAAGAAGCCTCCCTAAGCGTAGAAGACGGGGCCTATACGGAGGCCAGAAGAACGTACGACGGCAACATGGGAGAGGGTGCGGAGCAAGCGACCCTCTTGCCTTGCGGTGAAGGGATGGCCATGGAGGCCGATAACTACGGATTCGGGACATGGCGGCCCGAAACATTGAGTGAGGAGCGGACAAGCGGCGGTGCCGCGACCTTACACACACCGGTCCTAGAGACGCTGGCATCCGGCCCGAGAGCCGGTGTGAGACCTAGAGTGACGGACGGTGGCGGCGGCAAGGCGGGCAACCGAGACGACGGCATGGGAGAGATGGTGGCAAGCGTAATCGAGGTTTGCGGAATCGGAGATGGGGTAGCCGCGGACAACGACGACCGGACGGAAGCGGCTACTGACACAACGAGTGGTGGTGCCGGGTTCTTACCCACACCGGTCCTAGAGGCTCCGGCGGCCGGCCCAAGTGCCGGCGTGAGACCTAGAGTGACGGGCGGTAGTGGCGGCAAGGCGGCCTACCACGGCGACGAAGAGAACGAGGAAGAGATAGCCACGGACCACGGCGTCCGAACGAAGGTGGCTACGAACATGGCATCGGCGAGTAACGGTATCGGGACTTTTCCCACACCTATTCTAGAGACTTCGGCAGTCGGCCCCGAGAGCCCACGTGAGACCGGAGAGACGGAAGGTGGCGGCGGCAAAGCGGACAATCGAAACGACGACGAGGAAGGTCGTAGCGGACGGAGGTAAGACCTCTCAACACCGAGACCGGAGACTACGGCGGTTGAGCTCGAATGCCAACATAAGACCGGAGAGAAGGGCGGTGGTCGTGAGGAGGTGTCGCCCGGAGCGAACACGTTGTCGAGATATTTCGCAAGTGCGTGTGGATATGAGGCGGGACCGCGGGGGCCTCGAACCGAAGAGCAAGCGAGGGGGGGGGGGAGAAAGAGAGAGAACCGGCTACGCAGGACCGGGGATACGCAGGGACACGACCCTTCAGCACGGAGAACGCGAACAGACACCGGCACAGACAGATGCGAACGACTAAAGATGTATATTAACAAAATGGCTAACACGACTACAACCCTCGATGGGGCACAGGTTGGTTACAACCGAACAGGCCGGCGAACAGATGCCGATGCCTGTTCGCTTCGACGCACAAACGGGGTAGCAGGTCGGAGGTGCTGCCGGAAGCACTCGGGCGTTCCTCGAAACAGCGCGAGCCTTCCCGGAACCCTGCACAGAAGCTTTGGAGCTCGAGAAGGAAGGAAACGCAGAGAGAGAGAGAGAGAGAAGCGCCCAGAAACGGTCCGGCAGCACTTCGTCCTCCCCTCCCCCCGAGATCCCTGCAACAGCTCTTTCCTCCTCCTTATATAGGCCGACGAGCAGGCCGTCCTATCAGCTTTATTCCCTGTCCCTTTTGGACAGGGATCCGCTCCGTTTTTCACGCATCCGCGTAGTTACGCCGCCGACTCGTGCAGTTCGCGCGCGCGACCGAAAAGACTGTTCGCGCGGTCTTTGTCTCCACTTGAGTTAGGGCCCGTTCCTGCCGATTATCCTCCTAATTCGCTTTTATGTACGACTTGGAGCTTGCGCGCGTGAAGAACCGGTTCCCACGCCTAGGTGCGCCGATCCCGCCTATGGACGGTTTTCTTCACGACATCCTCCCCCACCTAACCGCGCATCCTCCGGTATGCGCCAAGAGAGTTGGGACGGAGAAAACCGGCCCGTCTTCATTCCTCGTCCGTCGGTTCTTCCTCATTTCCGGATCGTTCGTCACTGCTGACTAGGAGAGCCGGGTCCGGCTCGTCGTCATGTCGCTTCTTGAACGCTTTGATCCGCTTCCCTGCGACCGGTATCGCCACTCTCGTGCCGTCAAGTTCCGCCAGGTGATATGTCCCGTTGTCATTGGCGCTCCGTACCACGTAAGGCCCGAACCACCTTCGTGCGAACTTCCGTGTGGCTCGGTGCTGGTTGTCGAGGCTGCTGTCGTAGACGAGCACCCAGTCACCTTCTTCGATTTTCGTCGGTCGGAGCCGGTGCGTCCGGTCGAACCTGGCTTTGTTCTTTGCCCTCGCCGCCCGGAGCCTCTCCGCAGCCAGTTCCACGTCCTCCGGTCTCCGCTCGAGTTGTCGTATACGCGCGGCCAACAACTCCTCCCGGCTCATCTCGTCCCGCCAGGCGACCGTTGCCCACGAGGAGATCGTCCGTTCCATCGGCATGACCGGCTTCTGGCCGAACATGAGCTCCGTCGGCATGTACCCGGTTACCGAACTGTGCGTGGTCCGGTCTGCCCACAAGGCATAAGGCAGCAGCCGCGGCCAGTTACCGACTTGGCCTCCGCACGCCCGAACCAACGCCTTGACGATCGGCCCGTGTCCGCGCTCCACCTTCCCATTCGCCTCCGGATTGTACGCAGTGGTGAGCGAGAGCTTAACTCCGAGCCGGTCGAACAGCTCCGCGGCTTCTTCGGCGTCCAACTCCCCTCGGTCAGCCACGATCTTCCCGACGCACCCGTACCGGCATATCACGTCTTCGATTAGGAACCGGCATACGGCCGCGGTCGTTTTGTTCGGAAGGGCCCGGCCTTCCACCTGGTTCGTCAGATCCTCCCGCGCTAGGACCAGGTACCGCATCTGTCCTACTCCCATTGGATCGTTACCAGATCTACCATCCATTTGAAGTGGATGGTCGGAGGGTACGTGGGGTGAAGCTCGTCCCGATGTCGGACTATGGATTGCATCTGACAGCTCTCGCAAGTTGTTACGAACCGATGCACGTCCTGGTACTGCCCCGGCCACCAATACTTCCCCTTCAGTTTCTCAAACGTAGCCCATGTTCCACGGTGTCCAGCCCAAGGGCTGTCGTGGTAGGCCGTCAGCAGCTCCTCCTGTTCTTCCTTCATCGCCACCACCCGGAGCGGAGCGCCGTCCCTCTTCTTCGGGTGCTTCCATAGGTAGCCATCCCGGAGAAAGAACCGGTACGCTTTCCTCCGGATCCGGTTGGCCTCGTCCTTCGTCCATGACGCATCGGGCGTCATTGTCTTCAAAAACCCACCGATCTGCACCCACTCCCCGTCGTACTTGCTCGCGTCGAAGTCGTTAAGCGCCGGAGTGCTTGTCCCGCCGGATGTTACATACGCAGTCTCGAAGAAGTCCACGCCGACCTCTTCGTCCTCCGAGACCATGCCGCCCTCGTCCTCGAATCTCGCCCTTGAAAGCATGTCGGCCATGGCGTTGTCTTTCCCGGAAATGTGTCGTATTACCGGGTCTAGGGACTTGATGTACGCTATCCACCTGAGCATTGCCAGGTCCGGCGTCGCGCATCCGGAAACCATGCCGAGAATCGGCATGCAATCCGTCTCTATGATTACCTCCGTCCCGATCAGATAGTCCTTGTCGGCCTTTACCGCCGAAACGATACCCCAGAGTTCGCGTTTAACCTGGGCGTATCCTCGCTGCCGTTCGCTGAGGACCTTCGCGCCGAATCGGATCGGAAACCGATTGCCGCCCTCGTCTTCTTGGTTGACGACCCACCCGATTCCGGTCGGACTCGTGTCAACCGTTACGTACACTGGGGTGTCCTTCCCGTAGACAGCCTTTCGGAGCGCCGGTGCTGCCGAAAGAGCCTCCTTCAGCTTCCGGACCGACTCCGCGTGCTTGTCTAGCCATTCGAATCTTCGCCCTTTCTTCAATAATCCGTACAGTGGCTCCGCGACGTGCGCGTAATGCGGGATCCATATGTGGTAGAAGGCGCATGCTCCCAAGAATCTTCGTACTTCCGTGACCGAGCTGCAGTCGGGCTTCATCGCGGAGATGGCTTCTACCTTTGCCGGAGACGGTTTCCGGCCATATGGCCCACATAAGTGTCCGACCACCATGATTTCCAACTGCCCGAAGGCTGATTTCTCCCCCGAGAAGGTGAGCCTCGCATCCTCTAGCCTTTGCAGCACCTTCTCGCAGTCGTCGATGTGCGCCGTCACGAATCGCCGGCATCCGTCCGGCCCGACCGTCTCGTCCTTCTCTTCTACCGGGCATCCCTTGATCGGGATGTCGTCTAGAAACGGCATGGTGATGTCCGGGATGCAGTCCCTCAGCACCTTGTTCATCGCATTCACCATGTGGGCCACCGAGTTGGTCCCTCCTTGCGGCAGCGTACACATCCGCACTAGGCCGAGGGGAGTTCGCATCGTCGTAATGTCTCTGCTTTCCACGGCTAGCTGGAACTGGTCGTACCCTGAGTATAGATCACCGACCGAGTAAATCGACCTTCCGGCGAAGGCCTCCGCGAACTCGTCTATGGTCGGTCCGATCCCTGCGTTCCGAATGGTCACTCTATTGACCGGCTGCAGGTCCTGGATGAAGCGCAATGATCCGTTTTTCTTTGGTACGGTAAACCAGCGGTTTGAATACGGGGCGCTCGACGGCTCGAGAATGCCCATATCAACTTTCTGCTTCAACAGCTCCATCAACTTCGGGATGTGAGCTCTCGGAACCGAAATTGGCTTGAGATTCCACGGTACATGCGGTACCGTGAATATCACCATTGGCTCTACGATCGTCGGGTCTACGCACCCGATTTCCTCCGGTGAGAATGCGAAGGCTTTCCCGTGCCTTCCGAGCATTCTCCGGAACCGGTCTTCCTCCGCCGGCAGTAGGAACCCGCCCCCACCGATCTTCAGCTCGCGGAGCGTCTCGTTGGTGAAGGTGTGTCCTATGCAGGCCGGATCTCGTAAGCTGGGGTCCGATGCAACCCCTTTGATTCGGGACTCGCTGCCCTCCGGTAAGGGTGCCGCGACTGGCCTCACCTTCCGGTCCACGGTCTTGTACTTGGTGCTCACTCGGGCCGTCCGTTCCGACTCGAGCCCTCGACCGAAGTCCGCGATGACTTCGTACATTTCTTCGGAACATACCGGTATCGTCCGGTCTTCGTTAAGGTCTTCTTCGACTACCTTCCCCAGCATGCCCAAGGTGTCGTCGAAGGAGACTGCCTCCACGGCTCCGTTGATTCCTTCGTCAGGGCCGAGAACCCCACACGCCCGAAGTCTCCCCTCCGTCTTTGTTTTCTCTCGGCCGGTGATGCCGACCATCGTACATGCTCCGCTGTCGGAGAAGCAAAATTTCCTACCTATTGTACACGGTTTTATCGTACAGATGTGGGGGTTTCCCGGAGCATCCGGACTGACGCGGCCCCACGCCTTGGCAGTCCTCTCTAAAAATCCTCTCGGTTTTCGGAACCGAGGGAATCGCGGTTACGTTCGTGGTTCGGCCTTACCGTCAGAAACTGGACCGAATGGCGCCCGTCTTGGCTTTTGACCCTCGCGTAGGCCGAACCATTGTCCAGCACTTTGGTCTCCATTCGCGCCGCCGTGATGTACGGCTCTCCCAGAATGACCGGATGCGAAGACGTCTCCTGCACGAAGAAGTGCTGGTCAATCTCGACGTCGCCAATCTTGACTCGCACATTCGGACAGGCCCCGTGCAGTTCCTCGGTGGCGCGCGTTGCCGCCCTTATTTTCCACCCGTGCTTGGTGTTGATCGGCCATTTGCCCTTCTTATAGAAGTCCATGGACATCAAATTGATCTCCGATCCGTGGTCCACCAAAGCTATCACCGGTTCCCGGACATCGCCGATCTTCACCGGGGTCTCCGTGGTCGCTCGGGCCCAGTGTGGTCTCGAATAGTGGCTTTCTGCCCACTCGTCTCCCAGCGCCATGTCGTCTAGGTGCGTCGTCCGCACTTCCACCGGTCTTTCCGGTTCTGTCTCCGTCGACAGCCTCTTCCGTTTCACCAAGTCCACGATGGAGTCGTGGAACTCCTTCTTGGCGATTCCCAGCACCTCTCGTAACGACAGCTCCACCTTGCTGTCGAGGATCCGTTCCTCCAGGACCTTTCGTAAGTCCGTGGTCCTTTCTATCTCCGTCCCCAGACGGTACCCGCCCTTCTGGGGTTTGTCTTGCGTGCCGGCCCCGCCGGCTTCGTCCCGTCGTGGCCCGGACCGGGTCTCGTATCGTTGTGAGGGCCCGGTCGTCCCGGGTCTCCCCACCCGCTTCTCTTCTACCAGAGCCTCGTAGTTCCGGCACGCGGCTTCCACGAAGCCCGTCCTTTCCTCGACCGGGTCGCTCCACCCGGTCATCTCCCGTACCCGTTTCTCCGCACTATCCGATTCCTCCCCTTTAAGCCTTGCACCGGCAAGGCCTTCCAGCATCGTCGGCCAGAATCCGGCTTTGCTTTCCCTTCGGGCCTCGCCGCCCCCGACTCGAATGCCGGCCGACGCCGAGTAGTGGACGGTTTCCGCGTGTCGGGCCGCCGCCTCTTCCATCAACCTTTTCATGCCACCCTTTCCGTCGTTTCGGCTCAGGGCCCTTCGGGTGTCGCTGGCATGCACCCGTCCTTCCCATAGGTACACCACCCTGTCCCTCAGCGCCTCCGCGAAGTCGCCGCAATCCTTCCGAATGTGGCCGATTTCATCGCACCACATGCACCTGTTTCCCGCCGCCGGCCGTCGGTCACGAGCCGGTTCGCCTCCTTCCCTTCGGGCCTGCGCGATTTGGAGGTCCTTTATCGCCTTCGTCAATTCCTCCAGCGCTGCTCCTCCGGTTGAGCCTCTGACTACGCCGGTCGAAGCCGAACCGGTTTCCAACCACTCCCGGGTCTCTTCCTTGCGCACCTGTGGCGCTGGTTCGAGCTTCCTTGCTGCGACCGGGCCCGACCCGGTCGCCCCGTTATCCGCCCATTCTCGCCGTTTGTCGAAACGGCCACAGACCTTCCTGACAGCCGCCCAGTCGGTAGTGAGCCCGTCTTCGGTTTCCAGCAAGAGGCCCACTTGTTCCCGATCCCGCTCGTCGACCGACTTGACAAACAGCAAGACCCGGCTCGTGTCCAGGATGGTTCGGTCGAGCGCCGAAAGGCGCGCAAAGTTTTCCTCGAACTCCCGGAGGAGCGCCGACGCGTTTCTTCCCTTCCCCGGGGACTCCACCCATTCCATGAACCTTCGCTTCGAAAGCCGGAGCGCGTCGTCCAGCCCGTATTTCTCCAGGAGCCGACCTTCGAACTCCTCCCAGGTACGGCTCTCCGTCCGCACCTCGAGCACCTCCGCATGGATGCTCGGCATCGCCACTCGGGGAAATCCGGCAAGACGCCTTTCTTCCGGAATGTCCCGCATCAGCATCTCTGCACCGTAGGACGCCAAATACTTCGTGGCATCCTTCCCACCGAACCGGCCAATCGTGCCGACGACCGCCTCAATAGCTCTGTCGAGGGCACCGGTGCTCTCGCGCGCGTTTACAATCCGATCCACGGCCGAAGCCATGGCTTCTGCGAGATCCGACCCCCTCATCTTCCGCTCTTCTGCCGCCTCTTTCACGTCGGGTTCACCAAAGATGTCGAGATATTTCGCAAGTGCGTGTGGATATGAGGCGGGACCGCGGGGGCCTCGAACCGAAGAGCAAGCGAGGGGGGGGGGGAGAAAGAGAGAGAACCGGCTACGCAGGACCGGGGATACGCAGGGACACGGCCCTTCAGCACGGAGAACGCGAACAGACACCGGCACAGACAGATGCGAACGACTAAAGATGTATATTAACAAAATGGCTAACACGACTACAACCCTCGATGGGGCACAGGTTGGTTACAACCGAACAGGCCAGCGAACAGATGCCGATGCCTGTTCGCTTCGACGCACAAACGGGGTAGCAGGTCGGAGGTGCTGCCGGAAGCACTCGGGCGTTCCTCGAAACAGCGCGAGCCTTCCCGGAACCCTGCACAGAAGCTTTGGAGCTCGAGAAGGAAGGAAACGCAGAGAGAGAGAGAGAGAGAAGCGCCCAGAAACGGTCCGGCAGCACTTCGTCCTCCCCTCCCCCCGAGATCCCTGCAACAGCTCTTTCCTCCTCCTTATATAGGCCGACGAGCAGGCCGTCCTATCAGCTTTATTCCCTGTCCCTTTTGGACAGGGATCCGCTCCGTTTTTCACGCATCCGCGTAGTTACGCCGCCGACTCGTGCAGTTCGCGCGCGCGACCGAAAAGACTGTTCGCGCGGTCTTTGTCTCCACTTGAGTTAGGGCCCGTTCCTGCCGATTATCCTCCTAATTCGCTTTTATGTACGACTTGGAGCTTGCGCACGTGAAGAACCGGTTCCCACGCCTAGGTGCGCCGATCCCGCCTATGGACGGTTTTCTTCACGACAACGTACGAAGATGAGGACGCGAGGCCCGGAACGGGCATATACGAGAGGACCGACGGAGAGGTCAGGAGCGGCAAAGAGGAGAGAGTCGGGAACCAACCCGACCGAAAGATGGACCGGTCGATAATCCGACATGACCGGAAGACGACGTGGAAGAACATTGGAGCGGGGTCTGGTCAATCGGGCCCAAACCGAATAAGAGCTGGCAAGGTCGGATTTGTTCGGACAAACATCTACCGGCCGGTTACGATTACGGAAGGGAGCCGACCTAACCGGAACTCGATCGGCCGAGACCGATCCGGGCGAAGGCAAAGTTGGCACCGTTGGAGGTCGAAGCGAACAGGCCACAACACCCGGTGGGAGCCGGTGAGCGCGAGAAGGAAGCTAACCGGGCACGGTGACTACGGCTTGGCAGAAGACCGAGAGCAAGAGGAGCCCTCCACATCTATCCTTGAGACTTCGGCGGTTGCGGATCAACATAAGACCGGAGACACGACGGGTGGCGGCGAGGAGTCGGAGACCGGAACTGACGAGGCCACTAGAACGGGTACCCGGTACGTGAAGACGGATGAGCACGGCCAAGACGGCAAGCCGGAGTCGAAAGGGGCTACGGCAAGAATGAACGAAGAGACCGACGCGGAGGTCAGGTCTACGATGGATGAGGCGCGTAATACGAAGTATGCACTACGGCGTAAAACGGAGCATGCACTACGGCCAGCGAAGGGCCAAGAAGTAAGCATGCACTCGGAAGAGCGGCAACGAGTGACCGGCAACGGTGGACCGGTCGAGCCTTTGAGAGACAAGAACGCGGCGAGAGACGAAGCCGTAAGGTGCCGAGATCGGCGGATGGGTGGCGAGAGCGAAGGATGGTGCGTGGAGAGCAACGGGCTACGCGCCAGGAAGAGGAAGCACGGCTTCCCGGAAGGCATGCGAGGCCAAGCGGGCCAAGAGGACGAGAGTCGGGATGAAGCGGTAATGGGAGTCGCGAAGGACATTGACATGGTGGTCGGGATGACGGTACGCTCTACGGCAAGAGAGCACGACGAGCAAGGGAGAAGCAAGGAGCGCGTAATGGGGTCACGTAAGGACCGAAGAACGAGCACACATTTGATGGACGACAACGACGCACGGAAAGTGCCTACGGAAGCCGAGTGCAGAACGAAGGGAGTCGGTACGAGGTGTTCGGGGCGAGGAGAAGGTCGAGCCGGAGGTGGAACACACGCGATACGCGAGGAGCGGCACCCGACGAGCAATCGAAGTAATCAGGGGTCTAACCGGAGGACATGCGCAGTGAGCGAAGGAAGGGAGACCGGATCGGCAATGGTGTTCGGGATGGCCGGTCGAAGAAGAAGGTGCATGCGCCGGACATGGCGGATAGGATGGAGCCGACGGTTCGGGGAAACGCGGTGGACGTGGTGGATCGGATGGAGTCGGCGGGTCGGGGCCGGCAAGACGGATCGGCGCCAGTAAGGGACCGGCAAGGCGGTTGGGTGTCGGTAAGGCGAAAGACCCGGTTAATTACCGTCGCCGAAATCTCTCACCCTTTTCCTTTCTTGGCACATACCGGTGGATGTGCGGTTTGGTGAGGGTGGATGTCGTGAAGATTTTCGTCTATAGGCGGAAACCGGGGTGGAAGGGGCAAGTCGGTGGTGTGCAACATGTGCACATGTATACTAGGATATGGTGTATAGAAAGAGGGGAAATTTTTGTCCCACATTGTAAGGTCCCTCCCTCCTTGGGCTATAAAAGGAAGGGAGGGGTCACTTATGAAGGGGTTGCCTATTTTGCGTATGAGAGGTATACCACTTAGCCTAGAGTTCTTACCGTTTTAGGGTTAGGGTTTCGATTAGGGTTTCCTTATTCATCTTCGGTTAGGTTTTTCTCATAGTCGTTTTGGTGCGGCCCATGTGGCCACCATTGTTGTAACCATTTGTTGTTTAATATAGAACTTGTTGAACATCTTGCCTCCGCCGATCTCTCCTTCTATGTCGTGGTCTTATTCTTTCCTCTTCTCCTCTTGAGCTAAGCCTCCATATCATGTCCTATTCTTTCTCCTCCACTCCCTAGTCCGAGACCCAGGTGGTCCCGCCCCTTCTACACGTACGCGCGTAACAACGCGACAACGGTTCCTTTGTCTTCCGCGTTCCGATTCGGTAAGGAGCGCTTTGGAGTCGGAGCTCGTATCCTTATCTTTCCGACGCGCCTCCTCATCTAGCAAGCTCGACTTCACTCTTGCTAGGGATAATCATTTCCCTTCCAGCCCGGCGTTGCCCAAAGTGCCAACCAACGTCTCCCAACTATCTGGGAGGGAACCGAGCAGGACTAGTGCTAGTACCTCATCGGCAAGAGGTACTTCCAAAGATGTTGCCTGGTGGATCAGCGCCTAGAAGGCGTTCATGTGCTCCGCCATGCTGGAGCCATCTTGTTACTGGAGTTTTACTAGCTTCCGAAATACCGAAACCTGATTAACATCATTTTTGTTTTGAAACATAATGTTGATCTTCTCCCAGAGCTCATGAGCCTTGCTCTCTTCATTGAAGTTGTTGTATAGACGCATGTCGATGAAGCACCGTATGTACGCCGTTGTCTTCATGTGCATCACCTCCCATATCGTGGTGTCGATTTTGTCCGGTCTCTTGTCCCCGAACTGAACCGGCAACCAAAGATCTTTAACTACGAGCATGTCCCTCATCTTCGACTTCCACACCGAATAGTTGGAGCCGGTGAGCTTGAACATACCTCCCAACGATTCGTCCATTTTCTGTGTTGTTTCTCTCTGATACCACTTTGTCAAGAACTACACGCTCCCGATGAACAACGCTCGGGCACAACCAAACTTAGAATCAAACACAGGAAACGGGAATGAATGCACGACACAATGGAGAAGAGTACACAGGATGTTTACGTGGAAAACCCAAACACAGGAAAAAACCATGGCAGTCCACTGACTGCTAACTATCACTATATAACAATATACAATAGATGAACATAGAGGCAACAACCTCTTGTTCACTGTCTTCGCCACAAGCAGCGGTTACAACAAAGATACGAACTTTTCGTCTCTCTCTCTCTCTCTCTCTCTCTCTCTCTCTCTCTCTCTCTCTCTCTGTACACTGTTGCGCTCTAATCTCGCGCCAACAAGAATGACAACAACTACTACAACAACATACTCTAAGTTTGCCCTAACTCATATATGACTTTTCGGCTATTTACAAATATAGCCCCGATGGACTCTCAGAAAACATATTTACGAATATGTCCCTTCATCCGGTGAGCACTTCTCACCGGGCCCTCACCATCCAGCTCTTGTCGGGTGCTTGTGATCCGGTTCTCACCGGGTCTTCCGTAGCCGGGTACTCGTCATCCGGATTCGGCCTCGACCTATCAGCCTCGGCCGTGTTTGCTCACCAGTACTGTTCTTCTCACTTCCCATCCGGAGGGACCTGTTTCCTAACAATATTGTCCGTCTTCAAGGACTTCCACGCGAGAGTGGAAAGGGAAACCGACCGGAAGCTAAAGGCGGTTCGAGCGGACAACGGAGGAGAATATCGGGGGTAGTTCGAGGAGTATTGCTGATCGAAGGGAATCCGACTTGAATTTACTGTGCCGGAGACACCAGAGCTAAACAGATTGGCCGAGAGGATGAACCAGACTCTAATGGAGAGAGTCTGGAGTATGCTAGCACATGCAAAGTTACCCAAGACGTTCTGGGCTGAGGCGCTGATGACAGCGACCTATGTGATAAATAGATCACCCTCATCACCCTTGGAAGGAGACTCACCGCAAAAAGTATGGACCGGTAAAGACGTGACTTACCGGCATCTGAAGGTGTGCGGTTGTCTCGCCTAAATGCATGGATCAACCGATGGGACCCATCTGGCCGGAATCCAGATAACACTCGAAGAACCATCTAGACCAAACTGATCGAAAAGAAGACTAGGACATTGGAACCGGACAAGACCCTGAATCGGATTCGGATGAAGAACAAACGGAGGAACCGGTAGCCAAGAACCAAGGAAGAAGATATCCTCTTAGAGAGAGAAGAGCCCCCCGGAGATTTCCGGATGCAGAGCGTGTGTTGCTGACTGATGAGGGGGAGCCAGAATGTTTTGAAGAAGCAAAAAACGACACCCACAGCCTCAAGTGGTTGAGTGCCATGCAGGATGAGATGGATTCCCTGCATGAGAACCATACATATGAGCTGACGGAGTTGCCAAAAGGAAAGAGGGCACTCCGGAACAAGTGGGTGTACAAGTTGAAACCAGGGAACTCTGGAAATCCACCAAGGTATAAAGCCCGCATTGTGGTGAAGAGCTTCCAGCAGAAGAAAGGAGTGGATTTAGATGAGATCTTTGCCCCGGTAGTGAAGATGACATCCATCCGGACAGTGTTGAGCATAGCAACAAGCATGGACCTTGAGGTAGAGCAACTAGACGTCAAGATGGCGTTCCTACATGGAGACCTTGAAGAAGAGATCTGCATGCAACAGTTGGAAGGATTCGTCAGAAAAGGGGAGCACCTGGTATGCCGGTTGAAGAAGAGCTTATATGGACTAAAGCAAGCTCCCCGACAATGGGTACCAAAAAATGCAGGCCAATCACTGTATGTTTGTGAAGAAGTTTGAAGGAGGAGATTCTCTCATCCTCCTATTGTATGTGGACGACATGTTAATTGTCGAACAAGACCATATGAAGATCCAAGTGTTGAACAAGGCCTTGAGTAGGTCATTCTCGATGAAGGATATGGGTCCGGCAAAGAAAATCATGGGGATGCACATTGTTTGGGATCGAACAAGGAAACCGTTGTGGCTATCACAAGAAAAGTATGTGACAATGGTGCTCCAGGGATTCAGCATGGAGAGCGCAAAACCGGTCGGCTCGACACTGCCGACGAGCTGCAAGCTGAGTAAAGACCCATATCTGAAATCGAGAACAGAAAAGGCCGAGATGGAAAAGGTTCATTATGCCTCGGTGGTTGGAAGCCTGATGTATGCAATGGTTTGTACCAGGTCGGACATAGGATACGCAGTCGGAGTGGTCAGCCGATATATGAGCAATCCCGACAAAGAGCATTGGGTTGTTGTGAAGTGGATACTTTGGTATCTGAGAGGCACCTCGAATATGTGTCTTTGTTTCAGCTCAAGTAATCCCACATTGAAAGGTTACATGGATTCAGACATGTCCGTTGATGTAGATACCAGTCGATCCACATCCGGATACGTAATGACGTATGCATGGGGAGTTGTCTCGTGGCAATTGAGGTTGTAGAAGGCCATGGCTCTGTCGACCACGGAAGCCAAGTATATGGCCGCAATGGAAGCTGGCAAGGAAATCATATGGATGACGGAGTTTATCAGTGAATTGGGTATTCAGCTGGAAGAATTCCAACTCTATTGTGATAATCGGAGTGTCATCCACCTTGTGAAAAATGCCGCCTACCACTCGAGGACCAAACACATCCAGAGGAGATACCATTGGCTCCGAGAGCGAGTAGAAGAGAAGGAGTTTGCTCTGGTGAAGGTTCACACGACCGAGAATGGATTGGACATGTTGACAAACATGTTGTCAACCGAAAAGCTGAACACGTGCCGACAGAGGGTCGAACTGGTGAAGTACCCCATGCCGAAGTGAAGGGGGAGTTTGTTGGGAAACATGTCCCTCCGGATGGGAAGAGAGAAGAGTTGACTTGATGAGGAACTCAACCGAGGCCGAAACCGAAATCGTGTAGACAACCAACTCGGGAGACTATATTTGTAAATAGTCGAAATAAGCCTCTGTGAGCTATACTTGTAAAAAGTCCGAAAGTTTTACTAGTATATAAACATCTAGGGCAATCATTATATGTGTATCATTATGGTGAGATAGTTAGAACGGGGTAGTTGGCTCCATAACTGAGAGAACGTGTGAGATAGATAGATTATATTATCGTCTTCAGAGGTCAAATATGACCTATGAGACCAAAAATATTGCATTTCACATGATACATGTGAAAGTGAGTAGTGACTCTCGATGTTCAAGAACTTTACCAATGAATGTTGCAATCGAGAGTGCACATTGTGGTTGTGAGAGGAATTCATGCAAGGATTGGGCTCGATCAAAGAGATGTGGAAAGCATGGTCGAATATGATCAAAGTGATGAGAATAGCACGGAATATTGCTCGGCCACAACCGAGTCTTGAACACTTCACTTGAAACGAAACACAGAAATGGTAAATAGAAAGTACACAAGGAAATACACAGGATGTTTAGTAGAAAACCCTGAATGGGAAAAACCACGGGAGCCCACAGAATCCAACTATCACTATATGAGAAAGGTACACTCAAAGCCTCAAAGGCAACGACCTCGAGCTCTATATCTACGCCAACCGGCGGTTACAACAGAGTAATTCTCTATATCTTACACACACACTCTCTCTCTCTCTCTATCGCACTCTATACAACAATATGACAACATCACTAATAAGTGTATGCCTTAGGTCATATTTATACTAATATGCCTTTAGGACTATTTACAAATATAGCCTCCATGGGCTTACTAAAAAACATATTTACAATTATGTCTTCTACATCCGGTTCTCATCGAGTCTTCTACATCCGGTTCTCACCGGGTCCTAGTCATCCGGTTCTCAAGATCCCATCCGGAGGGACCGAAATCCCAACACAAAGGTAGAGCATTGTATCAAAGTGTGATACTCCATAGCCATTTGTTGATGAAGAAGAACTTGAGGTTGGTTCCTCTAAGTTTCTTGTTGTACCCCCCTCATCATCATAGTGATGTATTTTGGAGCAAGTGGACTCCACGTGGTTTTTCCCAGTTCAGGTTTCCATGGTAAAATCTGTGTGTTCTCTGTTTTTAGTTATTCTGTTCTTCGGTTTTCTGTCTGAGCGTTACTTCTTGCACACGAATATACGAACAGTAACCGGTTGTGGCGGGTCATGAGCGCAATATAACACACATCTCTTCCAATTCACAAGAATCATATTCTATTCTTTACATGGTATCAGAGTGGTTTGATAGCCCGATCTAGCACATCCACGTGTGGTGTGTTCTACGCCAACGTTCAAGAAGAACCGACTCATCGCTATCGTAGTGCAACTACATAGATCATGTTCGAGAGAGAAAGAAAAGAAGAAAGAAAGCTTCATCGACAATGAATACTCAAATGGGGAGCATTCTCCCTAGCGAGAAGTTGGATCAAAACAACTTTGCATCTTGGGAGTACAAGATGCACCAATACCTTGTCAGTCAAGGATATTGGAGCTACATCAAAGAAGCACAAGAAAATCGACCCGGCCCGAAAGATGTCGAGTACTCAACATGGAGCAAGCGGCAAGCCGAGTGATGTATTGCTTGGTAACATGTGTTCATGACCACATGTTCAACTACATTTGAGAAACTGAAATGTTGAAGGAAGCATAGGGGAATCTCAAGAAGATTTTCGATGCCAACACGATGTCGTGAAGATTTTCGTCCGTAGGCGGAAACCCGAGCGAAGCAAGCGAACCCGCGATGTGCAACGTTGCACATCAACATGTTGTATTTCTATTTATCGATAGTGATAAGTATGGTGCTAGAAATGCACCTTAGGATTTGTAAAGTGTAAAGGTGATGTGCTTTTGCGCGCACATCCACGTGAGAGAGAGAGATAGGTACATAGTAGTTCGTGTAGAGGTGGGAGTTAAGACCCATCCTTCCCACCTCCCCTAAAATCAAGGGAAATATCCCCATTGATTGAAAGGGGATATTTTGTAGCGCCCTTTTTGAAAACGGTCTTCTCTCCTTGTGCTATAAAAGGAGAGGAAGAGCACCATTGTGGGGGTTGCCTATTTTGAGTGCGAAAGGTATACCACATAGGACGAGCGTTAGGTTTAGGGTTTCTTTTCTTCTTCGTCGGATTAGGGTTTCGGGTTTATCATAGTCGTTTGGTGCGGCCTACGCGGCCGCCATTTTGTAATCAGTTTTCGGTTCTAATATATCTTGTTGAGCATTTGGCCTCCATCTTCCTCTTGTTCATTCTTTCTCTTCTTGTGCTAAGCTCCATTCCGAAGTCCTATTCCTTCTCCCCTTCTCCTTAGTCCAAGACCCCCGTGGTTCCGCCCTTCTCCACGCACGCGCGTAACAACGCGACAACGATGACACGAAAGCTTCAATTCCATTAAGAGTTGAACAACATCCAACAAAGGTATATGTCCATCACAAGCTACACCTTGAAAATCAAGGAGCTTTGTGGCTCTCTTGGCTCAATAAGCGTCAATGTGGACGATGATCAGATGGTGCAAATATGCCTCGGCGGCCTTGCACCACGGTTCGGCGCAATGAGCACCATCATACTAGCACGGGAGAATCCTCCCTCTTTCTTCGATCTTCAATCCTTGTTGTTGGTTAAAGAAAACCATGTTCAAACAAGGAGCAATGCCTTGGAAGGCCACATGCTCTACAGGCATTCGAACGGAGGAAGAGGACGCGGTCAAGCAAGAGGCCGATTCGGCCAAGGACAAGGCGGACGAGGTCCGACTCACGAAAACAACTCCCAATTTCGGCAACAAGACGTAAGCCATTGAGGAACCTTCGGAAGAAGGGGGAGCTTCCATTCCGGCCCAAGCTAACAAACCTCGATTGAATGCGGATATTGCGACAAAATCGTCCATCATGAAGAAGAGTGCAGAAAGAAGATGCGTGAGTCGGCTTCAACTTGCGGACAACTAACCAACTATGCCACAAATTCCAACTATGACGACCATGGCGGAATGTTCGTGATAAGACATAGAGCAAATTCTATGTCAGCTTCTACTTCAACTAGTGCCTCCAGTCCGGAAGATGTATGGTTCGTCGACTCCGGTGCTTCGAACCATATGACGTCTCATCAAGAATGGTTCCAAGAACATCGAGAGCCGGACCGACCCGGCTATGTCAAAACCGAAGACGACACTACTCATCCGATTCGGCACATCGGCAATGTTCCATTTGGAAAAGAAGGTAACCAAACTTACATTAAGAATATCTTGCATGTACCTACCATTACGAAGAATTTAGTCTCCGTCGGCCAAATTGTTGAGCAAGGGATGCAAGTTCAATTTAATCAAGGCGATTGCTTCATCGAGAAAGAGGGTCGACCCATCACTCATGGACGAAGAGAGGGCCGAATGTTCATTCTCGACTCGCACGAGATGAAATTGACCATGTTTCCAAAAGGCACCAAAGTCGACACCGACATAGAGTTGTGGCACAAGCGGATTGGCCACATCAACCTACAAAACCCCAAGGCAATGCAATCGAAAGGAGTCGTCATCGGACTCCCGACCTTCAAAAAGAAAGAGATTGAAGGTGTATGTGTAGCATACCAATTTGGCACCCGTTTCCGACGGAGAGGAACGTGAGCAAAGGCGTACTCGACATAATTCATTCCGATGTATGGGGACCGGCTCAGACGGCTACATTCGGCAGGTGTCGATACTAAGTGGCCTTCATCAAGGACTTCTCCAGGCACACCTAGATCTACGCCATGCGACAAAAGAGTGAACTGTTCGGAGTCCGGACACATCCAAAAATTCAAGAGTAGAGTTGAAAAGGAAACAGGTCGACATGTATGATGTCTTCAATCGGATAGAGGAAAAGAGTACTTCTCCGACGAATTTTCGGCTTTTCTCTAGAAAGAAGGAATTCGGCAAGAGTTTTCGTGTCGACATACACCACAACAGAAAGGAGTAGCCAAACGAAAGAATCGACACATCCTTGAAGTAGCATGGGCATGCTTAACGAGAAGCACATGCCGAAGTCGTACTAGGCAGAAGCCGCCAACATAGCCATCTACCTAAGGAACCGGTGTACAACATCCGGTGTAGATGAGGTTACCCCGTGCGAGAGTTTTTTGGAAAGAAGACGGATCTATCACATGTTCAGATATTTGGCTCCATTCCATACGTGCACATCCCTTACAAGAAGCGACAAAAGCTCAACCCCAAGTCGGAGAAATGTATCCTCGTAGGATACTCATTGGAGCAAAAGGGCTACAAGTGTTATAACCCCTCCACTCGGAAAGTTCGTGTGCGTCAAGATCTAGTCTTCGACGAATTAGCATCATGATACGAACCTGACAGGAACTACACGCTCCGATTAACACTGCTCGGCCACAACCGGGTCTAAGATCAAACACAGAAAACGGGAATGAATACGTACGACACAAAGGAGAGAAGAGAACACAGGATGTTTAACGTGGAAAACCCTGAGAGGAAAAAAAAACCACGAGAGTCCACAGACTCCAAACTATCACTATATCACAATGGTTACAATAGTGAGTTCACGGAGGCAACGACCTCGTGCTCATGATCTTCGCCACAGGCAGCGGTTACAACAGAGGCAGTGACCTTTGTCTCCCTCTCCCTCTCTCTGTACACTGTTACGCGCTCTCTAATCTTACACCAACAACAATGACAGCAGCACACAAAAGAGTTTGCCCTAAGTGATATTTATACTAATATGACTTTTCAGCTATTTACAAATATAACCCCGATGGCCTCTCACAAATATATTTACAAATATGTCCCTTCATCCAGTGAGCACTTCTCACCGGGCCTGCATCATCCGGCTCTTGTCGGGCACTTGTCATCTGGTTCTCACCGGACCTTCACCATCCAGCTCTAGACGGGTACTCTTTATCCGGTTCTCACCGGGTATTCACCATCCGGCTCTTGCCGGGTACTGCTCATCCGGCTCTTGCCGGGTACTTCTCATCCGGTTCTCACCGGGTCTTCACCATTCGGCTCTTTCCGGGTACTACTCATCCGGTTCTGGCTTCCCATCCGGAGGGACCTATTTCCTAACAAACTCCCCCTTCACTCCGGCATGGGATGTCTTACGAGTCCAACCCACTTCCGACATGCATCCAGCTTATCAGGTATCAGTACTTTGGTCAGCATATCTGACCCGTTCTCGGCCGTGTGAATCTTCGTCAGCTCGAACTCCTGGTCATCTACTCTTTCCCAGATCCAGTGATACCTTCGCTGGATATGCTTCGTCTGGGAATGGTAGGCCGCATTCTTATCAAGGTGGATGGCACTTTGACTGTCGCAATAGAGCTGGTATTCATCTTGTCGGATACCGAGCTCTCCGATGAAGTCCTTCATCCATAATATTTCCTTGCCAGCTTCCACATCCGCCATGTACTCCGCCTCTGTGGTTGACAACGCAACCGTCTTCTGCAGCCTCGACTGCCACGAAACAGCTCCCCCTGCATATGTCATTACATACCCGAATGTAGACCGGCTGGTATCCACATCAGCCGACATGTCCGAATTGGTAAAACCGTCAAGTTGAGGTTTACCGGAGCCGAATCGGAGACACATATCTGAAGTGCCCTTCAAGTACCGAAGTATCCGTTTGACCGCGTTCCAGTGCTCCTTGCCGGGATTGCTCATAAACCAGCTCACCACTCCGACTGCGTATCCTATATCCGGTTGGGTACACACCATTGCATACATCAAGCTCCCGACGATAGAGGCATATGGAACCTTCATCATATCCGCCTTCTCTACTTTCGTCTTCAGGCTTTGCTTATCGGATAAGCTGTAGTTTGCCGGAAGTGTCGATCCGACCGGTTTCGCATTTGACATGTTGAACCGTTGAAGCACCTTTGTCACGTATTTCTCCTGTGACAACCACAGTTGCTTCGTTGGCCGGTTCCGGATGATATGCATCCCCAGCATTTGTCTTCCCAGACCCAAGTCTTTCATTGAGAAGGTCCGGTTGAGAGCCTTCTTCAGCATCCGTATTTTGGCTTGGTCCCGTCCGACGATCAACATGTCGTCCACGTACAGAAGGAGTATCAGGAAGTCACCTCCTTCGAACTTCTTCACAAAAACACAGTGATCGGCCTGCGTCTTGTGGTACCCTTGATCGGTCATGAAGGAGTCGAACTTCCGGTACCATTGTCGGGGAGCCTGCTTCAGTCCGTACAGGCTCTTCTTCAACCGGCATACTAGGTGGTCCTTCCCCTTCTCCATGAATCCTTCCGGTTGCTGCATGTAGATCTCCTCTTCGAGGTCACCGTGAAGGAATGTCGTTTTCACGTCCAGCTGCTCTACCTTGAGGTCCATGCTTGCCGCTATACTTAGCACCGTCCGGATGGAGGTCATCTTTACTACCGGGGCAAATATCTCGTCGAAGTCCACGCCCTTCTTCTGTTGGAACCCCTTCACCACGATCCTGGCTTTGTATCTCAGGGGGTTGCCGGCATCTCCCGGTTTCAACTTGTACACCCACTTGTTTCGGAGTACCCTCTTTCCTTTCGGCAACTCCACCAATTCGTACGTATGGTTCTCATGCAGGGAATCCATCTCATCATGCATGGCACTTAACCATATGCGGCTATGGGCGTCACTTTTAGCTTCCTCGAAGCTTTCTGGCTCCCCCTCATCGGTCAGCAGCACATGCTCTGCATCCGGAAATCTCCAGGGGGGCCTTCTCTCTCTAAGAGGATATCTCCGTCTTTGGGCTTCGGTAACCGGCTCCTCCATTTAGTCTTCATCCGAATCCGATTCGGGGTCTTGGCCGGTTCCGGTTTCAGCTTCCTCTACTTCTTCTTTTGCCGGTTCGGTATCCTCACTGTAACCGGCTGGTTCCTCGAGTGCTAACCAGTCTCTTGCCGGTTGGGTTTGCTCATCGTAGAATTGATCCTTACCGGTCGACTCGGAGTTCATTTTCTTCTTCTCCAACTCCCAGTCGGCGAGCGTCTTTTCCTCCATGAAGATAATATCTCGACTCCGGAATACCTTCTTGTCGACCAAGTCCCACACTCGGTAGCCGAACTCATCGTCGCCGTAACCGAGGAATATGCATGGCATCGTCTTTGGATCTAACTTTCCTCTCCAGTCCTTAGCTACATGCATGTACACGAGACACCCGAATACCTTTAGATGCCGGTAGGACACTTCCTTACCGGTCCAGACTCTCTGTGGCGTGTCTCCGTCCAAGGGTATTGAGGGTGATCTGTCTGTCACATATGTCGCCGTCGACAATGCCTCAGCCCAAAACTTCTTGGGTAGTTTTGCATGCGCTAGCATACTCCGGACCCTCTCCATTATGGTCTGGTTCATCCTCTCGGCCAACCCGTTTAGTTCCGGCGTCTTCGGCACGGTAAATTCGAGCCGGATTCCCTTCGAGCGATAGTACTCCTCGAACTGCCCCCGGTATTCACCTCCGTTATCTGCTCGAACCGCCTTTGCATTCCAGCTGGTTTCTCTTTCCACCCTCACGTGGAGCTCTTTGAAGACGGATAGCACCTGATCCTTCGTCTTCAACGGTGTGGCCCACAGCTTTCGGTTGTGGTCATCTATGAACGTCATGAAGTACTGTGATCCTGCATGTGACTTTGTGTCCACTTGACACACATCAGTATGCACCAACTCCAGTGGTGCATTACGTCTCATCGGTGGCCTTGTTCGGAAGGAGGTCTGGTTTTGCTTACCAGCCAAACAATCAGTGCACTTCTCCAAGTGCACATTCTTCACTGGAATGAGGTTGTCATCTGCAAGCCTCTTCATCCCCTTCTCACTCATCTGACACAGCCTTTTGTGCCACAACTCACCAGTAGTGTCGGATGCCACACTCACTTCCTCCGAACATAACCGGGCATTCATCAGGTACAACGTGTTTACCTTCCGGGCCCGAGCCACAATCAGGCTCCCTTTGTTGAACTTCATAACACCGTTCCGGATGCTACCCGTGTAGCCTTCATCATCTAGCCGACCGGCTGATATCATGTTCAGACAAACCTCCGGAACGTGTCAGACATCCTTCAGCAGCAATTTGCATCCGGTTTGCGTTGTTAACCACATGTCTCCTATGCCGACAATTCGGCATGTACCTTCATTCCCCATCCAGACACAGTCGTGATCACCGGCTGAGTAGGATGAGAAGCATTTCCGGTCCTAGGTAAGGTGGAACGACGTTCCGGAGTCGACCACCCAGGTCATCTCGTCGCCGGCAAGGTTTAGCTCACTCTCCTCGGTGATGAGCATCAACTCTTCTTCACTTGCCGCGATTGCCATCATTCCCTTCCGGTCCGTTCCCCTGCGGTCTTTATCGTTCCGGTCCGGTGTCCGCTTCGAATCGGTACCATCGGTTTCCTTGTCTTTCCGAAAATGCCGACAGTTCTTCTGGAAGTGTCCCAGCTTGCCGCAATAGAAGCAGGTAGGACTCCCCCTTGACTTTGACCGTGTCCCCAACTTCTCCCGGTTCTAGGGACTCCGGTTCCTTTGTCTTCCGCGTTCCGATTCGGTAAGGAGCGCTTTGGAGTCAGAGCTCGTATCCTTATCTTTCCGACGCGCCTCCTCATCTAGCAAGCTCGACTTCACTCTTGCTAGGGATAACCGTTTCCCTTCCGGCCCGGCATTGCCCAAGGTGACAACCAACGTCTCCCAGCTATCTGGGAGGGAACCGAGCAGGAGTAGTGCTAGTACCTCCTCGGCCAGAGGTACTTCCAATGATGTTGCCTGGTGTATCAGCTCCTGGAAGGCATTCATGTGCTCCGCCATGCTGGAGCCATCTTGGTACCGGAGTCTTACTAGCTTCTAGAATATCAAAACCTGATTAACAGCATTTTTGTTTTGAAACATAATGTCGATCTTCTCCTAGAGCTCATGAGCCTTGCTCTCTTCATTGAAGTTGTTGTATAGGCTCATGTCGATGAAGCACCGTATGTACGCCGTTGTCTTCATGTGCATCACCTCCCATATCGTGGCATCGATTTTGTCCAGTCTGTTGTCCCCGAACTGAACCGGCAACCAAAGATCTTTAACCACGAGCATGTCCCTCATCTTCGATTTCCACACCGAATAGTTGGAGCCGGTGAGCTTGAACATACCTCCCAACGAATCGTCCATTTTTTGTGTCGTTTCGGTCTAATACCAGTTTGACAGGAACTGCACGCTCCGATGAACACTGCTCGGCCACAACCAAGTCTAAGATCAAACACAGAAAACGGGAATGAATACACACGACACAAAGGAGAGAAGAGAACACAGGATGTTTAACGTGGAAAACCCTGAGAGGAAAAAAAAACCACGGGAGTCCACAGACTCCAAACTATTATTATATGACAATGGTTACAACAGTGAGTTCACGGAGGCGACGACCTCATGCTCACGATCTTCACCACAGGCGGCGGTTACAACAGAGGCAGTGACCTCTGTCTCCCTCTCTCTCTCTCGGTACACTATTACGCGGTCTCTAGTCTCACACCAACAAGAATGACAGCAGCACACAAAAGAGTTTTCCCTAAGTCATATTTATACTAATATGACTTTTCTGCTATTTACAAATATGGCCCCAATGGACTCTCAAAAACATATTTACAAATATGTCCCTTCATCCGGTGAGCAGTTCTCACCGGGCCTACATCATTCGGCTCTTGCCGGGCACTTGTCATCCGGTTCTCACCGGCCCTTCACCATCTGGCTCTAGTCGGGTACTCTTCATCCGGTTTTCACTGGGTCTTCACCATCCGGCTCTTGCCAGGTACTCTTCATCCGATTCTCACCGGGTCTTCACCATCCGGCTCTTGTCGGGTACTTCTCATCCGGTTCTCACCGGGTCTTCACCATCCAGCTCTTGCCGGGTACTGCTCATCCGGTTCTGGCTTCCCATCCGGAGGGACCCGTTTCCTAACAGAACCTGAGCCGACTCCTCCTGAATCATTTCCAGTCAACCCGGAATCCGCCGAACAAGAGATAGAAGATGGAGATCAACTCGAACACATGTTCGAAGAAAGTCCGATTACAACAAGGCTTAGTGGGCCACAAGACCCCCCGAGTGACCAAAGCACATCTTGGCCTAGTCCGAAGATGGAGAAAGGCAAGGCGAAAATGCCGGAGCATGAAGACGATCAATTTGACGGCAATGAATCGACTCACTCACTCCATAATAAGTTCGGTGGCTTCGATGTACCTATCATGAGGACATCTAGCGTAAAGAAAGCCATTGTCATGGCAAACGAAAAACTTCGCCGCTCCACCCATGAGAAGAATCTTGTTAACCGATTCGGCTACATCGATTATATGGCATACCACTATCCCTTTATGATGAAGGTGGTGACAATTCGAGAACCAGAAAGTTTTTCGGAAGTAGCCAAGGATCCACGATGGGTCAAAGCAATGAACGAGGAGATGTGAGCACTATGCAAGTCTAATGAGACTTGGATCTCGTTCCCCACTCACTGCACAAAAAGGCAATCGGTTGTAGATGAATTTACAAGGTGACGTATCATGTCGATGGCTCCGTCAACCGCTACAAAGCTCGACTCGTAGAGAAAGGAAACGCACATACACATGAAGTCGACTACGAAGAGACCTTTGCCCCGGTGGTAAAGATGACGATTATGCGTAGCGTAATTGCAATTGCAACGATGAAAGGGTGGCACCTCCACCAGATGGACGTCAAGAACGTCTTTCTTCAAGGCAAATTAGAAGAGGAGGTGTACATGGTACAACCACCCGGCTTTGAATCCAACATTCATCCGAAAGTCGTCTACCAACTCAAGAAGCCTCTCTACGGCCTTAAGCAAGCATTGCATGCTTGGCATTCGAAGATAACGTTATATCTTCATCAATTGGCTTTCAAATGTCGAAATTCGACAACTCCCTCTACGTACGAAACGACTCTAGAAACCCGATTGTCACCATCCTATACGTGGATGATCTGGTTATTGGAGGTGAGCATTGAGTCGACATCAACAACGTGAAGTTCCTCCTCTCCAACAAATTCGAGATGATGGACATGAAGGACCTCCATTACTTCCTTGGCATCGAGGTAATTCGGACTCCAGTTGGCATTATGATCTCTCATAGGCACTACATCCTCAACTTGTTATACAAGTTTAGGATGACTGAGTGCAAATCTGTGGCAACCCCTCTCGATCGAAACCTCAAACTAGACGCTGACTCTGGCACAGATAAGTGCAAGCCGACTCAGTATCAACAACTGATTGGGAGCCTCATCTATCTCACGATACTCGATCTTACCTCAGCTATGTGGTCGACCTCCTTAGCCAACTCATGCAAACTCCACGAGATATCCATTTGGATTGTGTTAAGCGAGTATTAGGATACGTGAGCAGTACAATGGGTTGTGGTATTCTCTACGAATTGGCCACACCAATTCGACTCGAAGGGTACATGGATGCCGATTGGGTTGGCTATAGAGCCAATTGACGTTCGACCTCCGGATTTGTCTTCTCGCTCGGCAACGGAGCAATATCTTGGAGTAGTAAGAAGTAGCCTACCGTCGCACTTTCGAGCACAGAGGCCAAATACAGGGATGTAGTTGTGGCTGCATGTGAAGTCGTATGGCTCAAGAGGATTTTGAAGGATCTGGGCGTTCCCATCAAGGATCTGACTCCCCTTTACTATGACAACATGAGCACTATCTATCGAGCTCGGAACCCGGTGTTCCACGCACACACAAAGCATATCGAAGTGCACTATCACTTCATTCGAGAGCGGTTCGAGCCGGAGATGTCGACCTTCAACACATCAACACGAATCTTCAGACAACCGACATCTTCACCAAGGCCCTAGGAGCCGACAAGCTTCGGTAATTCATGTTAGACCTCAGATTAATTATCCCTGACTTGCCAAGCTTGAGGTGGAGTACAAGAGAGAACTGGATACCGTCTGAACCAGGTACGAGCTGAAGCGGACATCGGAGATCATTTGAACTGTTGAAAAACAGTGCTCGGCCACAACCGAGGAACAGGTTCGATTCACAGAAAGCGGGAAATACAAGAATGCACGAAAACAATGGAGAGAGAAGGGTACACTGGATGTTTTACGTGGAAAACCCTAAATGGGAAAAAAACCACGGGAGTGCAAGACTCCAACTATCACTATACGCGGGGAATGTACAATGGCGAGCTGCAAAGCGACGACCTTGAGCTCGCTGTCCTCGCCACAGGCGGCGGTATTACACAGAGGCGTCGACCTCTTCCTTCCTCTTTCTCTCTCACTCTCTCACTCTCTCTCGGCTGCTCTCACTTCGCTTCCTCTCAGTGGAAAACAGAAAATGAGCAACAACAACAAACTGTTTGCCCTAAGTCATATTTATACACATATGACTTTCGGGCTATTTACAAATATAGCCTCAAGGGCTCTTGGCAAACATATTCACAAATATGTCCCCGCATCCGGATCTTTCTCCGGGTACATTCGTCATCCGGCTCCGTAACCGGGGTCTTCATCATCCGGCTCCGTAGCCGGGGTATTCATCATCCGGCTCCGTAGCCAGGGTCTTCGTCATCCGGCTCCGTAGCCGGGGTATTCATCATCCGGCTCCGTAGCCGGGGTCTTCGTCATCCGGCTCCGTAACCGCAACCGGGCTTGCCGTCATTCATCTCCGGACATCCCATCCGGAGGGACCGAAATCCCAACAAACTCCCCCTTCACTTCGGCATGGGATGTCTCTCCAACCCGATCCTCTTCCGGCATGCTTCCAGCTTGTCGGGTGTGAGCACCTTGGTCAGCATATCCGACCCGTTCTCGTCCGTGTGGATCTTCGTCAGCACGAACTCCTCGTCTTCTATCCTCTCCCGGATCCAGTGGTATCTACGCTGGATGTGTTTCGTCCGGGAATGGTAGGCCGCGTTCTTCGCAAGGTGGATGGCACTCTGACTGTCGCAGTAGAGTCGGTACTCCTCCTGCCGGATACCGAGCTCTCTAATGAAGTCCTTCATCCATATTATTTCCTTGCCGGCTTCAACAGCCGCCATGTACTCCGCCTCCGTGGTTGACAACGCAACCGTCTTCTGCAGCCTCGACTGCCACGAAACAGCTCCCCCTGCATACGTCATCACATACCCTGATGTGGACCGGCTGGTATCTGCATCAGCCGACATATCCGAATCGGTAAAGCCGTCGAGTCCGGGCTTACAGGAGCCGAATCGGAGGCACACGTTTGTCGTGCCCTTCAGGTATCGGAGTATCCACTTGATCGCGTTCCAGTGCTCTTTGCCGGGATTGCTCATGTACCGGCTCACCACTCCGACTGCGTATCCTATGTCCGGTCTTGTACACACCATTGCGTACATCAAGCTTCCGACGGCAGAGGCATATGGTACTTTCATCATATCCTCCTTTTCAGCCTTCGTCTTGGGACTTTGCTTGCTGGACAGCTTGCAGTTTGCCGGGAGGGTCGATCCGACCGGTCTTGCTTCCGACATGTTGAACCGGTGAAGCACCTTCGTCACGTACTTCTCCTGTGACAGCCACAACTGCTTCTTCTTCCGGTCCTGGATGATGTGCATCCCTAGTATTTGTCTCGCCGGACCCAAGTCCTTCATTGAGAAGGTTCGGTGAAGAGCCTTCTTCAGCATCCGTATCTTGACCTGGTCCCGTCCGACGATCAACATGTCGTCCACGTACAGGAGGAGTATTAGAGAGTCTCCTCCTTCGAATTTCTTCACAAACACGCAGTGATCGGACTGCGTTTTGTGGTACCCTTCGTCGGTCATGAAGGAGTCGAACTTCCGGTACCATTGCCGGGGAGCTTGCTTCAGTCCGTAAAGGCTCTTCTTCAACCGGCATACCAGGTGCTCCTTCCCTTTCTTCTCGAATCCTTCCGGTTGCTGCATGTAGATCTCTTCTTCGAGGTCACCGTGAAGGAATGCCGTCTTCACGTCCATCTGTTCTACCTCGAGGTCCATACTTGCCGCTATGCTCAGCACCGTCCGGATGGAGGTCATCTTCACTACCGGGGCAAATATCTCGTCGAAGTCGACGCCCTTCTTCTGCTGGAACCCCTTCACCACGATCCTGGCTTTGTATCTCGGGGGGTTTCCGGCATCTCCCGGTTTCAGCTTGAACACCCACTTGTTTCGAAGTGCCCGCTTTCCTTTCGGCAACTCCACAAGTTCATATGTGTGGTTCTCATGCAGGGAATCCATCTCATCCTGCATGGCACTCAACCACCTGCGGCTCTGGGTGTCATGTTTTGCTTCTTCAAAGCTCTCCGGCTCCCCCTCGTCGGTTAGCAGCACGTGCTCTGGTTCCGGAAATCTCCGGGGGGCCCTTCTCTCTCTTAGAGGATATCTCCGTTCCGGAGCTTCGGTAACCGGTTCTTCCGATTCTTCTTCATCCGAATCCATTTCGGGATCGGGGCCGGTTCCGGTATCATTTTCATCTTCTTCGGCCGGTTCTGTTTCTTCACCGTCTTCGGCCGGATCCTCGAGTGCTAACCGGTCCCTTGCCGGTCGGGACTGCTCCTCGTAGAGTTGATCCTCACTGGTCGACTTGGAGTTCTTCATCTTCTTCTCCGACTCCCAGTCGGCGAGTGTCTTGTCCTCCATGAAGATGATATCTCGACTCCTGAATATCTTCTTGTCGACCGGGTCCCATACTCGGTAGCCGAACTCGTCGTCGCCGTAACCGAGGAATATGCATGGCCGGGTCTTTGGATCTAGCTTTCCTCTCCGGTCCTTTGCCACATGCACGTATGCGAGACACCCGAACACCTTCAGATGCCGGTAGGACACTTCCTTACCGGTCCACACTTTCTGCGGCGTGTCTCCGTCCAAAGGTACTGAGGGTGATCGGTTTATCACATACGTCGTCGTCGAC
The DNA here is from genome assembly GCF_043228905.1 of Azolla caroliniana. Classification (NCBI taxonomy): domain Eukaryota; kingdom Viridiplantae; phylum Streptophyta; class Polypodiopsida; order Salviniales; family Salviniaceae; genus Azolla; species Azolla caroliniana. The sequence goes on along the minus strand of NW_028230441.1, from coordinate 753,602 downwards.
ATTGCCTCAGCCCAAAATCCCTTGGGTAATTTCGCATGTGCAAGCATACTCCGGACCCTCTCCATTATGGTCCGGTTCATCCTCTCCGCCAGCCCGTTCAGTTCCGGCGTCTTCGGCACAGTAAACTCGAGCCGGATTCCCTTCGAGCGACAGTACTCCTGGAACTGCCCCCGGTATTCCCCTCCGTTATCCGCTCGTATCGCTTTCAGCTTCTTGCCGGATTCCCTTTCCACTCTCGCGTGGAGTTCTTTGAAGACAGACAATACTTGGTCCTTTGTCTTCAACGATGCCGTCCACAGTCTTCGGCTGTGATCATCTATGAATGTTACGAAGTACTGGGCTCCGCCATGTGACTTCGTTTCTACCTGACACACGTCGGTGTGCACCAACTCCAATGGTGCGCTACGTCTCGTCGGTGGCCTTGAGTGGAAGGAGGTCCGGTTTTGCTTACCGGCCAGGCAATCGGTGCACTTCTCCAGGTGCACATGCTTCACCGGAATAAGGTTGTCTTCTGCAAGCCTCTTCATCCCCTTCTCACTCATGTGGCACAGTCTTTTGTGCCACAGCTCACCGGCAGTGTCGGCTGCCACATTCAGCTCTTCCGGACATAACCGGGCATTCATCAGGTACAGTGTGTTGACTTTCCGGGCCCGAGCCACTATCAGGCTCCCCTTGCTGAACTTCATTACGCCGTTCCGGATGCTACCTGTGTAGCCTTCGTCGTCTAGCCTTCCGGCCGAAATCAGGTTCAATCGAACCTCCGGAACGTGACGGACATCCTTCAGCAGCATCTTGCATCCGGTTGATGTCATCAGCCACACGTCTCCTATGCCGGCAATCCGGCACGTACCTTCATTTCCCATCCGAACACAGCCATGTTCACCGGCTGTGTAGGATGAGAAGTATCTTCTCTCCGGGGTCAGGTGGAACGATGCTCCGGAATCGACCACCCAGGTCGTCTCATCGCCGGCAATGTTTAGTTCACCTTCTTCGGTGATGAGCATGATTTCTTCCTCACTTGCCGCGAGTGCCGTCGTTCCTTTCCGGTCCTGCCCTCTCCGGTCCGTGGCTCCCCGGTATGCACCGTTTCTCTCCGGTGACTTCTTCGAATCGGTGTCGTCGGCTCCATTGTCCTTTCGGTAATGCCGACAATTCTTCCGGAAGTGCCCCGGCTTCCCACAGTGGAAGCATGTGGGTCTTCCTCTTGACTGCGACCGGGTCCCCGACTTCTCCCGTCTTTGCGGACTCCGGTTCCATTGTCTTCCCCGTTCCGATTCGGTAAGCAGCGCCTTCGAGTCGGAGGCCGGTTCTTTATCTCTTCGACGCGCTTCTTCGTTCAAAATACTTGTCTTTACCGTTTGTAGAGACAAGTTATCTTCGGTGCAGGAGGTGCTGAGAGTCACCACCAAGTTCTCCCAGCTCTCCGGCAATGTACACATCAGGATGATGGCTTGCATTGCATCCTCCAACGGGAACTTGATCGCCGCAAGCTGATTCACGAATCCCATGAACGTGCTTACGTGTTCCACCATACTCTCGCCGTCTCGGTACTTGAGGTTCACTATCTTCCTCATCAGGGAGGTCCGGTTCAACGCATTTTTTCTCTCGTAGAGGCCCGACAGCTTCCGCCACATCTCATATGCGTTGGTGTCGTTCGCCACATGTTGTAGAACGCTCACGTCGACGTATTGCCGAATGGTTGCAACGGCTTTCCGGTTCAGAAGCCTCCATTCCGACTCTATTACCCCCTTGGGTATCTCGGCATTGTCGATCGGTTCATACAGGTCTCGGACGATGAGAAGGTCTTCCATCTTTATCTTCCAGTCAGCATAGTTCTGTGAGTTCAACACCATCATGCCCGGAGGCCCACTACCGCCGCCTTCCATTTTCTGTGTTACCGTCGCTCTGATACCACTTTGTTGAAAAACAGTGCTCGGCCACAACCGAGGAACAGGTTCGATTCACAGAAAGCGGGAAATACAAGAATGCACGAAAACAATGGAGAGAGAAGGGTACACTGGATGTTTTACGTGGAAAACCCTAAATGGGAAAAAAACCACGGGAGTGCAAGACTCCAACTATCACTATACGCGGGGAATGTACAATGGCGAGCTGCAAAGCGACGACCTTGAGCTCGCTGTCCTCGCCACAGGCGGCGGTATTACACAGAGGCGTCGACCTCTTCCTTCCTCTTTCTCTCTCACTCTCTCACTCTCTCTCGGCTGCTCTCACTTCGCTTCCTCTCAGTGGAAAACAGAAAATGAGCAACAACAACAAACTGTTTGCCCTAAGTCATATTTATACACATATGACTTTCGGGCTATTTACAAATATAGCCTCAAGGGCTCTTGGCAAACATATTCACAAATATGTCCCCGCATCCGGATCTTTCTCCGGGTACATTCGTCATCCGGCTCCGTAACCGGGGTCTTCATCATCCGGCTCCGTAGCCGGGGTATTCATCATCCGGCTCCGTAGCCAGGGTCTTCGTCATCCGGCTCCGTAGCCGGGGTATTCATCATCCGGCTCCGTAGCCGGGGTCTTCGTCATCCGGCTCCGTAACCGCAACCGGGCTTGCCGTCATTCATCTCCGGACATCCCATCTGGAGGGACCGAAATCCCAACATGAATCGGATACAAGGCGAAGCAGACATCAACCGAAAGGAATCGACCCGAGTTGAGCTTGAGGGGGCGTGTTGAGAATCAAGCTCAAACTAGTGCAACGTGTGAACACACCCTTTGAGAATCTATGATCACTCAAAGGTTAAGAGTCGCACCACTACTCTCTACACATTAACTATATGTCATAGAATCATATTCTATGACATATAACTAATGAGTTTCATATTCCCCATGACTATGATAGTATTTCTTGCAGCTTATCCCAAATAAAGGTATAACCTTTTGGAATACGAAATGGTGATCTTATTGTTCGAAAGGCCATTAATCTTCTTTGTGACACCAACATAGCATCCTTAATTGTTACCAAACCCAATCTAGCCATCCGATTAAATTGAAGGTTAAGAATTTGTTTACCTTCCCACCTCAACAACCTTGAACTCTCTCTCTCACACACCACACACACACACACACACACACACACACACTTTTACTAGTGACATGAGCTAACTAACCTTGTATATAAATGTAGTGTTTGATTTATTAAAACATGCTACATTTTAATTAGATTTCCTTCTCTTTTCATGTGTTTGAGAGTTCCGTTAAGTGGACACAAAGCGTATGTGTTTCTTAATTAAGTTAGATTCTAGTGAGATGAGCTTGGATTTAATACAATCACGTGTGGCTTGAGAGTGATTGGTCACTACTTTTATTCATCTCGTCAACAATAGGGTAGACAACACCCTCAGTGCATGACGTGTTCTCAGTATGGAGATAGAAACCTTCTCAAAGAAATATGTGCAATTTAAGCATCACACCTAGAAGAGTCACATTAGTATTATTTATTCTATCACGTAAAACCCCTCCCTCCACCGGCACTTGTATGTGTAGTTTATTGGTCCTAAGGGCCATCCTAAACTCCGTTTTTGTCTGAGTTATTCATTTACTTAATATTTTCATATATTTGAGGCCAACTTTCCATGAAGGCTAAAAAGCACGCCCAAGGCTAAACAACATGATGTCCACTATTTTTACCCTTTAATTTTCATAATTATGTTGTTCACTTTCCATGATCCAATTACTCTTCCTACATACTACTAAATATGGAAATGGAAAATTTAATAAAATAGAAAATAATGGACATGAGCTTTTTTGAGGGGGTTGGGGATCACATCGATCAAATTTTTAAGTAAAAAAATGATTATCTTACTGATACTTCTTTTCTGAGTGTAATTTAAGCCGTTACTACTCATATGAGCAACAACGTTTATTTGACCCCTAATGACTATCATACAAATTTAGCATTGCTCAAGCTCTTTTGGTTTTAATGTATTTGAGTATATTGTGTTCATGCATCATTTCATGAGTGTTAGGTAACATGTAATCCTTGGTTATAACACTATTAATATGTGCACGATGTCATGTGATATTATTGCCCAAATGGGACTTGAAACGTCAAAGGTTTCCCATGCTCCACTTGGGCATCACTATTGGAGTTTCTCTTTACATTAATAGCATAGAAAGAAATATCGAAGGCATAGTGTAAAAACTCACTTAGCTTACAACACATAAGAGATAAGATAACAATTGGGTCCTACCATCTAAAGGGGGTCGTGTTCTTATGTCACTCATAAACAATGTCAAAATCCATTAGTACACCTTGGACTATTGTATTTCTTTTAAATTATGAATGTCTTTAGGAAAGTTGGCATTAAATACATTTACATTACAAGAAATGTAAAGCACTTTGCCAAATTTCCTTGCTACTAACACAAAATGAGTAAGGCTCAAACGTAAAACACTCGTAATTTGTGAGTATTGTGACCCTTATTTCTCTGAACTTTTTTCAATATGAATTGTTGGTCCAAGTTAGAAGAAATCTATGATTGTCTTAACCATTGTAATCAGCCATGACTTTTTATACTACTCAAAAATCTAACATAGAAGTCATTATAAATATTGACGTCATTTTCCTAAGATCATTTACTACTTAAAGGTCATATTCATTCACGAGTATTTATATGAAAAGAATACAAATTTGATGTTTTCGTATTAGCAAGGGTAGTTTAGAGATATCGACCCTGCTGTTGCCACAAGAGCTAATCCTTATATTTTTCCTAAATTTAATTGAATCACTTCATGCACATGAATGCTCATTTATATAGATGAATCAAGAAGAGATTATACATTAGCATAAAAGGTTGCCAATGGAATCTGAACTCCTTACAAGGTATCAAAGAGCGATTGGGGTTGAGATACTTGGGTTTAATTATTGATCCTTGTAAATTTAGTATTGGTCATCATTGTACATGAGGGACTCCAAACAAAATTGTTCATCATATCATGTTTCATTGGCTCAACAAAATCCTTGATATCTTAGCCTTCTTCACCTTGATCTTAACCCAACTCAATTTACGACTATGGATCAAACTTCATCTGTTGACTTACAGTTTTGTTTGTACAGTATACCATCACAAATCTAAGACAACCAAAATATGAGATGCAAAAGAACCCAAACCAGCAACACAGCAGGTTATTGACATGCTACTTACTAAAGAGCAATACACCATAACAATGCTGTGTGTGTGTGTGTGTGTGTGTGTGTGTGTGTGTGTTTAAAAAAACACACCATCAACGGCAAGTGTGCAGGAGCTACCCTCCAGCCACATTACAAAAACAACATTAAGTAAACATAAATAACTTGATCTCTTTGGGTTCCAGATAGATGAGGAAGAAGGATATCAATAAAGATATTCTCTGAAACACATACTTCCTTATCCAATCAGGATTACTATGGTATAAATGAAAGAACAACCTTTTGACATGTCTGAGGAAGCACCTACTAAATATATGCACAATTAAAACATTTTTACGCATTCATGCCAAGCAACGTTGTCTTCCCACACTTTACACGCCATAATACACAAGATCAAAGAAAGTTCAATAACAAACACACTTAATCATCAGTGCTGATATTGTAGCTCCCACACAGCTCTGATACCATGCTTCTAGTAGCATACCCCATCTGAAGATGGAGAGCAGAAAGTTCCCCTTCAGATTTCAGGGTCTGATCATCAGCTTCACTAAGCAACAAAGGACCATCTTGTCCACAATTTAGACCAGTGTGCATCAGACTTGCCTCTGATGGACAATTGTCATGGCTGATGGTTTTCAAGGTCGTGTCACTCTTCATGATCGTTGTAGTATCACAAGGTAGAATAAGAGCTGCAAAAGGAACTTTGTCAAGGTTCGAGGCAGTGAACGGGTCAAAGCAAGGGAACGATGAAGAGCCAAAGTATGTGTTCGAACAAGCCACATCCTTCATGTAACTTTCATCTCTGTCATCTTTCTCATAGGATGGGAAATCACGGCTCGAGTAAGCAAAGCTTGGAGATATGAGCCTCCCGACAGGGCTTCCTAAGTAGAAATGGCCCGATGGAGGCGTGTAGCAAGCAGGGGTGTCGCAAGGAGACGCAAATGTTGATGTTGAAAGCGGAGAGAAGATGGTGGAGGTGTCTCTTCTCGACACTGTCTTGGCCTCCAGAGAAGAAGCAATATACTGAGCAAAAGGCACATCAGGAGAGGAAGGTGTGGTAAGGTGAGCTAGCTCAGGAGGGGGTGTGAAAGGGGCTGTCGAAGGCTCAGTAGTAAATGTCGAGAAGACAGGGGGTGAAACAAGTTGTGTTTCGTGTGCGTAGGGTCCTATAGTGAACATTGTATTTGGAGGTCCAGGCGAACACATGCTTCCTGATACTGCAGATAGTGAAAGAGAAAAGCTTGCAGGAGATTGTGCAGATGAATTGATGAAGGATGCTGGTGAAGATGGTGGAGCTAATGCCAGGCCACCTTGCGTAGAAGGCCATCCCTGAACTGGTCCACTAGCCCCCTCTGACCTTGCTGCAGGGGCTATCCTCTTCTCCCTCTTCTGAGATTTGAAACACCAGTATCTCGTCCAATACCCTTTCCAACTTCGCTGAAAGAAAGACAAAAAACTGTCTAATGAGAAGCCATTTCCTTTCCCATCTCTTCACAGGAGTTTAAAAACACACATCCCTGGCTTTACACCCTTTCAAACTCCTGTGAAAATTAGACCACGAAATCTCCATAATGCTCTCAAATTACCAAGGGAGAAACTCCATTGCTCCATTCTCATCACTTCTGACACAGAAAACACCAATACCTAGTCCAACTCATATGCAACTATACATCGAAAAGGACACAGAAATATTTTTCCTTGTTATTCTCAGATCTCAAATACAGAAATCTGAACCTCTAAAAAAAACATCTCTCATTCTGATTCTCATATCTCAATTACAGAAATCTGATCCTAATATGCTCCACCATTTTCTTCTTGTTCTTTCTGTTTCTAGCTCTCAAGACACAGAAACCTGAGATGAAGATGAGCAACCATTACCTTGTCATCAACTCTCTCTCTCTCTCTCTCTCTCTCTCTCTCTCTCTCTCTCTCTCAGATACAGGATTCTGAGCTCAAAATTAGAAACCATTTCTTTCACGTCTTTTCTCTCTTTCTCTTTTCTCGGACACTCAGAAACTAAAATCTGAGCTAAAGACAGGGTCCAGTTTTCCCTTTCAACATGAATCCCCTGATTTCACATACCCATCATTCACTGTTCCGTAGAGCATCTCCAATAGCATAATAGCGGGGGCAAGAAAATCTTACAGATCCCATCCCAAACGTGTGGAACCGAGATGAAATGTAAATTGAAGCGAAAAACAATTGTGGGAAGAGAAATAAATACCTCTTGATGAGATTGATAACGAGGTCCTGCAGAAGATATGGCTGCGTTGATCGCTGCAGCCGTGTCCCTGGCCTCACTGGTGGCCATGGCGGAGCATCCCTGCATCCAAAAGGAGAAGAAACGGAGCTTCCTTTCTTCTCTCAGAGATTTTTAATGCCAGAGGAAGAAAGAAGAATGTAAATACGGGGGATGGTAAGAGAGACGACTGCGATCTTAACTTCGAGAATAGCAAATGTCAGAAATCGAGAGCTGTAAAGAAGCTCCGATGAGGAGGAGAAGTAATGGCCGTGATAGGAGGAGAGGAAATCGTATGGAGAAGGAAGCTGTACTGATTTCTAGGGTTTCTGAGGAAGCAGACGAATCGCCATATCCAGGAAAGCAGCAGGAAGCAAGCAGAACAAAACAAAACACAATAAACAGAGAGAAAGAGAGGAAATGAACAACTCCTTTCCTGTTTCTTTCTTCTCTCTCTCTCTCTCTCTCTCTCTCTCTGTCTTTAAAGAACAAATGAATGAACGCTTGATTAATTAAGCGACGGTTCCTGTGCAAAGTGCAAAGCGCTCTCTCTCTCTCTCTTTTATTGTAATTACCTTACCCTAGTGGTAAGTTGTTAGTTGTGGGTTCGAAACCAACTTCTTATATACTTCTTATATATCTCTTAATTCACTAGATGCCACTGTGGAATGTAGGGGTTGAACCCATGACCACCTGGTCTCCATTGGGCAACCTTACCAATTGAGCTACATCCATCTAGGCTCTCTCTCTCACACACACACGTTGTCGCCATCGTTGCATTTGTCATTGTCATTGTCTTGTTGGTCGTGTGCCATTGTCGCCACTTGGTCAGTTTGGTCCCAGAGATACGATACATATATACATACCCCCATACACACATACATACATCTCTTGCCTTGCCTTGCCTTTGCCCTTGCCGTTGCGCCTACCCCTCCGCTTTGGCTCGGGTCATGTCGGTTCATATGGCTCTAGCGAACCCAACCACCACACTTTCAATCCCCATCCCTCCACCCGAAACCAAGACCTACTCATAGGTCATCCATCATCCATGCTTATATTGACACCATGAACCGGACAAAAGCCTTGCCTTTTCGAACCATGTGGTACTATTATATCCATTTTTTATCTCTTTGTCTTCATTGTTGTCGCAGTAGACATCGGTGTTGATCGTAACTTGAGCGTGAAACATGGGACCTGTGATTGCCAATACCTTGTCCCAAGTTTCCCTTAACAAAGGCAGGAAACAAGACATGATGCATGATTCTCACACCATTGCTTCCCTTATCATGTGTGTCACAACCACTCATCAAGTGTTATCGTCATTACTCTTTTCCTCCTCCTCCTCCTCCTCCTTTTGTCCCTCCATCTTCATATTAATGTTCTGAATCCACGTCTTAATGCAAGTGGAACATAGACATTATGTGCTAATGCACAATATGCAAAACATTGCCTTGCCTTTCTATATGTTATTTATATCTCCTAACATTGGTCCATCAAATTATTGTTCTTGTTATTTCGTTGTCCCTTTGAGATATCATGTCTACAATAATCAAAATTTGCTCATTAATTAGGTTGAAAACAAAATGCATTGCGTACTAATGGACACAACATGAAAGCATCATCTATACATGTGAGTGTTATATAGTTTGATATGAATCCATATTGGATATGTCAAAGTTGTTTTCTCACTCTATATATGAGATCCTCGGTGCCCAATCATGAGAAATCAATTGAACTTTATCCATCTTTGTATGTGTTATATCACGTCGCAACGGTCCGTTCGTCTATATCCGTCGTTTTATCTTTTGTGCTTGACCACAACGATTGAAATATGGTATCCACATAAAGTTGGAGGTAAAATCATTTTCTATGTTATATTATCTCATCCTTGTTATGTCATTGTCACTTAATATTCTCAATGGTCACTCTCAAAAATTAGAATATAATCTCTAATTTAAGCGAAGGGTTCACTTTTCTCGACCCTCAATTCCATGATTGAAATGAGTTCATGGTGTATTTATGGGCCTTAAAAAGTTTGCTGCTTGTGTAACCCATGAAAACCCTCCATTCTCGAAAAGTGCTATCATCATGGTGTACAATTGATATCATGTCATCGATCTAAACCTCCATGCATGCTATCCATTCATGTTCTTTTTTCTTGTTAAATGTTCATATATTTCTAATACACATGATTCTAAAGTTTTATATCTACATATATTTTCCATAATCCACATATCCATCAAGTGATTGCCAATCTCATCATCCATGACTAATGACACTAAATTGGTTTTCTAAATGTTTGGTGCCAAACCTAATGATATCTCTATTCATATCTTGGATATATTATCAAATGTCCATTAAAAATAAATTGGCTTTCCATGTATGAGATTATAAAAAATGTTCCTACATGTACCGGACATGTTCTTTTTTGCATATTGATTATTTAGTATTTACAATACCTGTTGCTTCTCTATGATTTGATTTACTCGATCTAATTGTTCATTGACAATCTCCAAACATCGAGTAGACACAAACAAACATATGAAAGGATTTGTGATTGCTATTTATGGTTACATTAGGTATTTCACAATTACTATTATCATTGTTTTAGATCACACAAAAGGTAATCAAAATTTTACCTCTTCCAACCATTGTGCTTGATAGCACAACACATGTCAAAAACTTTAACATTACAACCTTATTGGCTATTAATTCCAATAGTATTGCTCATCCACACGGTCTCCCCTAGAACCGAAGTAATTGTACCATAGTTTGAGAGTAACAAATACTAGGGACTTTGATTTATGGCCATGTTGTCTCTATCCCATTTGGGTAGAAAAGGGTGACATAATGATTACATCTATACATCACACTAGCTAGAGTAGATCATGTCTCCTTTGAGTCAATTGTTGTCCTAATTTACGAGGGATGTCATTACCTCATCACACGATGATGACAAGTTTGGATATTAAAGAATTGAATTGGCGCATAAGACTTATTATATAACATCATTCAAGTATCATTATGTGTACGTTTAAACAATCCAAATGTGAATAACTTTCCATTTGATTTAGATGAGAATGTTATAAATGTGATACATCATACAACATGCACATACATCCATCATAGAAAGTATTTTCCTAATCATCAGGATATGATCTTTTGTCAATGTCAACATAAATTTTGGTGTTGGTGCAAACTCTCCTAGTTTGTGACCTATTGTACAATTGTTTGCATTGTTTGGCCATGCCTTCCCCTTTCTCTCTGACTAGTGATTATCAACCTGTATATAATAGGATTGTCACAAATAGTTGTAAAGCATTTTCTATCAACATTGCCTTGTAAAAGAGAAAAAAAATCATTCACTCTTAGAATTATGGGAAAACGATCAATGGAAATGTTGACAGAATCATGGGAAAATGATCAATGTCAACATTGTAAACACATGGTTTAAGAAGGAAATTATTAGCACATAGTATCATCATGAAAATTGTAGCAAGCCCATTTAGTGAAAATATGAACCCACAATGTTTACATCACAAAGCATGGGCATTGCCAACTACATCATCATTTTTGTTTATCAAAATTTTATTAAAGAATAATAATAAAAATGTCTAATAGATTTAGAATCTCTTACGCAATGTATAAAGGCAATGCTTTCACGATGTGCTTACAATCCATCTCATTGATGAGCAAACATACTTCATACCCTCAACTAAACTTATTAGCGGGTAAATCCAAAAATGATGCTAGAAGCATCATTTGACGCAAACACATTCCCCCATGACCATACTGACAATACATCAAGACGAACATATCAAAATAGAGCAACAATATGAATATGTATTCTTGCTTCATAACGGGAAGGCTATAATTGAACTTTCTCAATGATGTTATGAGTAGAAATATGCAATTCAACTTATGCACTTTTACTTCATCCCTAGACAAGCAAATATACATAACACGCTTAAGCAAAAAAATGGTGGGTCTATGCAAGAATGAATTTTGAAACATCAATTGATATTAACACAATTCCCTATGAACATAATGGCACTATATCATGTCAAGCATATCCAGTTGTAGAGTACAACATGGATATGTTTTCTTGCCTCATAACTAGAAGGTTACAATTGGAATGCGAGTTATGTTAAGGGCACATCAATGCTGATTTAAATTTTATATAACTACCTACATTTCAAATTACATTTCTCTGCTCCATATGTGCATTAAAATAAGGTGGTTCACCCATTTAATATGTATGTTTAACCCATGTGATCAATGTCTTCAAAGGGATTTAACAATTGTATATTTAGTGTGGGTTCCTTTTTTCTTACATTCTAAAGGGGCCTATATGAAAGGGTTATTCGTAGAGTAAATTGAGAACAATGTTGCATTATTCATGAAAATGGTATGTACACACATAAGAGAGTTTATGAACATGTAGAAAACATGCATGGCATGTATGAGAATTAAACAATGAATCCCATGAGACAAATCAAAGAATTGAGAGAGTTTTGGGTGATGCATTGTTGCAATTTACTTGTGGCCACTAACTTTGCTATTCTTATAATATGGACTATTTAAAGTTCACTTATATTTTTAAAATGGTGTTAAAAGAGTTCGACTTGTCGCGACTATTTAATATGGAAAATTGTGCAAGATTGCTTGGCAAGGAAGATAATTGCCAGTGTCAAAGGTAGTTTGGCTTTATAAGATAACATAATTATTTGGTTTGTCTCAATAAGTCCACATGGAGTTCTAGAATCCCCACACGATCCACTCAATATCCGCGAAAATTTTAATGTGCTTCCATAATGAAAAATCTCATTGTCACAAGATCTAGCGTAAAGCATAAATTGACAAAACCTTTTTATGTTCGATAAGCGCATTCCACTTTTAAGTGTGTATAGTCTTCCATGTTTAAGATACAAATGTGCATTTGTATCTATCCATATAAATATATATATATAGCATAAATGACTTGATATGCTCATGGAAGCGTGTGAAAAGGATGAATGGGGAGGTGCTAAGTAAGATATACCATTGTTTAAACACTCAAACAACATATTATATTGTGCATAACATTGTTGGCCATTATATTTTGCCCAATTTTTTTTTTTCATATACAACAATCATGCAAACTCTTTTCGAGGTTTTGCCTTCTGGATGACTTCATTATCTCTTTATGGAAGACGAAGTTATAACTCGAGGGAGTATATTGCCTATTCGCATATTGTGGAAGAACAATAAAAATTGGATGTTGAATCCACATCCAAATGATATAAACAATTTATTTGAATTGTGGGTCTATGGGAATAAGCCCATGGATCACTTATGTGGGATCCCAACAAGTGGAAATGGCAAATCATATCAACCCAAGTAGAGAATTGCTAAGGAGGGACGTGGTTGTTATGCCAGTACTTGTAAAATTTGGAGATTTGGTAATGTACAAGACTCTTGGTTGAAGGCTTACTGGAAATGACTATGGGCCATGCAAATTCCTAAAAAAGTTGTATTGTTTAGAATCTAGATGGTTGGTACATTATGGCATTCATGTGAAGTCGTAGATGCAGGGGCATTACCATGATTTAAAATGTGATCATTGTGGTTTTCCCATTAAATTGGTTCACCATGTTTTTTGGGTATGTCCTATTGCTAGAGCAATTTGGAAAAGGATGTTGAGAATTTTGTATCCTATTTATGGTAAATAGGTGTACATATGGGGTTTTGTGAGATGGGGAAGGTTGGCCGAAGAAATACAAAATTATGAAAAGGAGTACGTTGATTTTCTGTTCCTCTCCGATGGAAGACATGTATTGGAGGTCTCTTATCCTTCAGCAATATGTTGCTTGGAAGAGAACACTATGATATCTTCTTGAGTAGTTTGGGTATTGTGGAAGGCAAGATTAACAATTGACAACGGTTCGGTTCGGTTCGAGAGTGTCCAAACCAACTTGTCTAAATATTTTGAAACCTAAATGGAACCGAACAACGAAATCGTGAAATTGAACCGTTAGGTAAAAAACCAAACCGTTAAACCATTAAAACGCCAAAACTACGGTTCAGTTTTGGTTTTCAACTTAGGTCAAAATTCAAAATTTTAAAAATTTTCATTATTTCAAAATTTTAAGATTTTTCCTAAAATGAAAAGTTTGTTAAAAGAAAATTTTAAAAAAGTTTAAAAAATATAAAAATTGTTAAACCATTTAAACCACAGTTTCAAACCCTTTAAAACCGAACTGAACCGAACCATTCACCCCCAAAACCGAATCGAATTGTTTAAACAAATTTGAACAATAATCGAATCGAACTGTACAAACCGTTTAGCCATGGTTTTGCGGTTCGGTTCGGTTGAAACCGAATTGTTGCTGATATTTAGGCAATATGTAAATGTGTATTTCAGAAAGTCAAACAAAATGTTGTTGAGTTAGTCAAGGACATATGGTTGGTGCTCATACATACTCTAAGAGGTCAATATGAGGCAATAACCGGTGAGACTGAGGTTGTGTTTCTTAAGCAACAACACTTTTTGAGAAATTTGGAAAAAGGCAGAGGTCTTCACCTCTTTTGGGGAAAGAACAAAATGGAGATATGCTCCACCAAGATGGTTTTTTTTGTGCCCCGTCTTGGAAGGACCATGCATGACGGCTTTTGCTACTCGACATGTTGGTTGAGGTGGGTATGAGGGTTATATTTTATTGTAGCCATTGGGCATCTTTCCATTAATACCACGGTGAATCTTTACTCAAAAAATAAAAATGATGGAGACTCTTGCATGAAACCTATTGTGAGGTGTAATGTGACCATACATTCCTATCCATAACGATTTACACCACCTATGTTTCTAGGAGTGCATGTGAGACCATGCCCATGAACCCACGTATCACGTACTCAATAACTATTTGCAGAGGCCGTACACTTCTTTAAAGATTATCATTTGTTTTTCGCTTTCCCTTAATAAAGGGAGAAAATCTACATTTGTCTATTAAATGAAGAGCTCATATATTAGTTGGAGTTAGAATGATGACCAACGTTAGAAAACAAAGGTGGCTGATATTTTTCGGTAATGGATAAATTCGGTAAAATCAACTTGCCCACTGTCCATTCATTACTCTCCCATTATGTGATCCAAGGCTAAGGTTTGTTTTTTTGCTCCCAAGTTGTATCTATCTTTAAGTATATGTGAATATGAATTGACATGTGTGTCTACTTTTGATTGTACATGCAACTTAACAAAGTCTTTATCACTATAATAAAAATGTTACTTAATACAGTCTTTTATCACTATAATGAAAATGGCACTTTGAAAGCTTTATCATGTGCACAAGTACAAACAATAATACATATTATAAAATGATTTTGATGGCGTGTATTTTGCTCACTATTTTCCAAGACATTAAATAGGTGAAATTAATTTCAGAAGTAATATGAAAGAATTAGAAGATTAAGTTGCCCCAATCTTCCTTTGGTATTATATGATCGTAATTGTGACAATGAATGAATGTTTGTTTATTAGTTCTCATAGAGAACACGCGTATACCTTCACACAATACAAAACTGCATTTTTTGTGATAAACCGAGTATGCTAAAGAAGGGGAAAGCTTTAATACCGAATCTCCATGTTAACAAAATAAGAAAGGTAAGGTCACAAAGAGAAACAAAGATTGATCGATACATAGTGTTGGCAATCTCATAGAAATTGAGAAAAAGCAACCTTAGACATACAACACAATTGCCGTGATATTATTGCAGATTCAAAAGTAGGACCGAAGGCAACTACCAAATGCACGAGGAACCAATAATGTACACGTGATCAGGGCGGGGGCTGGATGCTTGTCCTACCTACATATACTTGAAATTTATACGATATGAATACAAATACAAATACAAATACAAAAGGATAGAATATGAATACAATACGATACCACTACAAATATAAGGCAGGGTTCATATGAGGTCGTGGGTTCGAACCCCCCAACTCACTACTCACGCAACCAACACTCTCTTTTCCTTCTGTCTGACTCTGTATTATGTACATATATATATATCATATATATACGTATGTATATTCATCCCATCCATCCTTTACAGCCTACTTACTCAACAACAAGAGTTTTCTCTCTGATCCGAGCTATCCATGAAGTCAACCTTATCCTCCAACCGCACATAATGAAAAGAAACAGCTGCATCTCCGCATGGAAACCCTAATTCTGTCATAAGCCATGGCAGAGAAAAAGACCTTCCTCAGCAATGAAGAACAAGTAGTAGAAGAAGAAGGAGATGATATCCCCCCAGCGGCGTTGGATCATCATGCTTCTGGATCTAAAAAGCTCACCCTCATACCATTGATCTTCCTTATATTTTATGAGGTCTCCGGTGGCCCCATCGGCACTGAAGCGTCTGTTAAAGCAGGAGGCCCTCTCCTCGCACTTTTGGGCTTCATTTTCTTCCCTTTCATCTGGAGTGTTCCAGAGGCGCTCGTCACTGCAGAAATGTCCACCGCTTTTCCAGAAAATGGTGGATATGTCCTCTGGACATCTTCTGCATTTGGCCCTTTTTGGGGATTCTTGCAAGGATGGTGGAAATGGACTAGTGGCGTCATCAACACCGCCACGTATCCCATCCTTTGCTTAGACTACCTTCAATCAATCGTGCCCGGTGTGGCAGCCGGGGTCGGCCGAGTTTCTGGCATCTTTGGTTTCACATTTGCACTCACTTACCTCAACTACCGAGGTCTGACGGTCGTTGGATGGTCTGCTGTCATGCTTGGGGTTGCTTCCCTCCTGCCATTCTTCATCCTGGTTGGGTTGTCATTGCCCAGATTGGTCCCCTCTCGATGGCTCGGGGTCGGTGGCAATGGTGAGAGTGTTGTCTGGAGAGACTATCTTAATGTCCTCTTCTGGAATCTCAATTTCTGGGATAATGCGAGTACATTGGCTGGTGAAGTGGATGATCCTGGTCGGACATTTCCGCGTGCTATTCTTATGGCTGGGTTTTTGGTAGCGTGTTGCTACCTTCTTCCGCTTTTGGCTGGAACTGGTGCCATCGATGTGGTAAGAAGTGAGTGGGAAGATGGCTTCTTCGCCATTCTCGCGCTACGTCTGGGTGGAAAATGGCTTCAATGGTGGATGGAGTTAGGAGCCACACTGTCTTGTTTTGGTTTGTTTGCCGCCCAAATGAGTAGTAGCTCTTTTCAAGTGCTTGGTATGGCTGATATGGGCATTTTACCAGCTGTCCTTAGCACTAGGTCTTCTTATGGAACCCCGACTATTGGTATCTTGCTCAGCTTTTCCGGAGCATTGCTGCTTTCCTTCATGTCGTTCACTGATATAATTCAGTCTGCCAATGCTCTCTATAGCTTTGGTATGCTCTTGGAATTTGCTGCTTTCCTATGGTTAAGATTCAAAGCACCTGACATATATCGCCCTTTTCGAGTCCCCATGGGTCTAGTTGGATGTATGCTTATGTGTTTTCCGCCCTGTGCCTTGCTTATATTTGTATTGCTCTTGTCCTCTCTTAAAGTGGCTATGATTGCAGGCTTGGTGACAATCATGGGTATTCTCTTGTATATCTGTCTTCATTATACCAACAAGAGGAGTTGGATGAAGTTTGTAATTTTGACAGAGACACATACCACACCCCATTCTGAAATTCAAACGAATGATGGATCAAAAGAAGAGGATGCATTATTATTTCGGGCTTGAAGATATTTGAAAATGCTCTTCAAACAGAGATGTTGCATACCGTACAAAACCCACATCATTCATTTATTGAACTGTATCAATATCAGTTGGTACATTATAATTTGTTTATTCTCGATGATGAGTCTTAAAAGAGAAATCTTGAAGTTGAAAAACTTTCTTGTTAATTTTGTCTCCCATGAATGACAAACTTGTAATGGGCTGTTCTACAATGCAATTGATTACTTCATCAAATTTGAATGTCCAATGTATGGATGCCAGACACTCCAATAGTGCCAATGAAAGAAGTATTTATTTAAGTTGAATAAGGCAACTGTCTCAATGAAGATCAACTCTTAGTTCTGGCATGTGCTAAGCAGATATTTTGAAAACTATTGTTGTTGAATGGAATGCAGTCTTATATTGAAGCCACATTCACAAAGTACCAATTATTGAATGTGATTATTACCTTCCATCTTACTATCTACTAGAGGCTTCTAAACAATCAAAGACTAATGTGTATCATGGAGCTAAGAACCAGATGTAAGCAGCATCGTGAAATACTTTGTTTTACCTTAAATGTTTTTATCCAGCATCCTCACCAAGTTTCTGTAACATAATAGAATTTTGGATGGATATGGAATATTTAAATGGTTTGTTAATGTGTCAAGAATTTTAGTCTATGAATGAGGTTGTACTGTGTGCAAGATCTCAGTATGATCTATTCTTCTATACGAAATCTTAATCTTCTTAATCTTTATAAGTCATACTCTTCTCTCCCATAGTGTCACAAAACTAAATTTCTAAGAACACTGAGCAAACAAAAAAAAAGAAGAAGCTTCAAGACTGCATGTAACCCAACACACCATTAAATTTGGAATAAAACCCATATTTTAGCTTTCTAATAATCGGTATTATATTGTTGTAATAAGAATAAAATTCGTGTCAGCTTTTGAAATTCGTCTACATATTTGAAAGAATCACAAACTTCCTATTCAGGGTGGACGAGCAATCTTGTGACAGATGTACCAGACCAGGCCATGCAATAAGATTTACTTATCAGCATGTATATAGCCAAATGAAATATAAACTTGGAAATCCATTTTGCAAATCTAATCATCTTTATTAACACCTGTAAAAGAGAGAGTATCAACCTGACTGAGCAGAACAGACTTTCCTCAAATTACATCTCAAGTTTATCTTAGTTTCTTACCTATTGTGCTGCACTTCTTTTTGTAACGATACCCCTGCAATATGGTTAAAAGTGTGTCAGTCTCTTGATCTCTCTCTAAAGCATAAACTCTCTATTATTATAAAGACAAATGACATATATAATACATAAGACATTTGAAGCTAGAGAGTAGTACTTGCAAGGAGAAAAAGAACATAGCAAGAAATTGGATGATCTAAAACAATGCCACAGATCCTATTTAGGAGATATATATGATGGGACCAATACAGCACAAATGACTTCTGAACCCTAAACACTAGCAACAGAAAGTGATGAACTAAAGAATCACCAAATAGAGCAAGGTTACTAGTAAAGAATGTGTTCATATACTGGAACCAACGATCAAAGGCATTTTCTGCACACCAACAAATAAGAAGAGATAAAATGGAATTGAAACGATCTCAAACTTGAGAATAATTTCAAGATCAAATTCTGGCCAAGGAAAACTCAAACTATAAACAAATGCAATAATCTTCATATATACGAGCAAATATTATTCAGAAGATAGGTCTCATTCATGAAATTTCCAGTCATTTACAAATAGCAACCCACAGGAATTCTAGACGTAAACAAAATCTCAAATGATTATGGCACAGATAACTATCCTATTGCTATTTTCATGAATAACTAATTATTCTCTATACAGAATAAAGAAAGAAGATAAGAAAACAGACCTTGTTTGTTCCATAAATGTAGTCACAGTAAGTAAATACGGATGCAAAGTTGTTTTGGCTCTTTCCACCCACAAAATGATGGTAGTCATGGTATTCAGATCCTCCATAAAATGGAATAAACTTTGTTGGTGACCACGGAAATTCATAGCTAAAAAGGAACCACAACATTTACTCTCATTCTCTAAACTAATAAATCGTCATCAATAAAATAGGAAACACAATCTTACTCTCTCTCTCTGTCTCTCTCTGTCTCTATTAGGAAGTTCTTATGTAGACAATTGAGAGACGTGATAGCAATGCAAAGAGTATGAAAGTGTACAAAAGTCAAGATATGACTGATCACAGATTGCTAAAATGTTCTTGGAACATAAGATGCAAGGTACAAAAATATAAAAATTAATAAGCGTGAAATCCTTGTATCTCAGTGGGGGATGCTTCACATTATGAAATGGTTTAAAAGTGGGGAAGTAAAACCGTTTAAAAGAGGGGAAGTGAAACAACTATTGGAGCTATCAGGTGGTGTTATGAAGATGTGATCATTGAGAATGGATTACTAGATGCACTAAGGATGAAGTGCCAAGATGCTAAAATCTCAAAATTGGAATATTACATTGCAACCTCAATGTTGGGACCAATACATGGTAAAAATGCCAGAACGCATCCAAATACATCTTAACAACATTTCTTTGAGCTCACTCAGCTAAGTAGGAAGATATGCATGGCATGCAATGAATGGAGGATAAATATCACTTCTTGCATGCTCAGCATATATGATAACTTGTTACACAGACATGATAATGTGAGTGTCATACCCAAATCTCTACCAAGAAGGGTGAGCACATATTTGTGTGCATTATTTTCACATAGAGCTTTTACAAAGAGTTTTCTACAACCTCTCAGGAAGGAATCATATACAAGATGATTTGCTGATTTGGGTAACAGGTCAAAATTGGCCTCCTAGTGAACAATAAAAATATATTCTTTTCTATTCTAATCTACACACACAAAATTGGCCTCCTATATATATATATATATTGTCATCATTCATGTTTCTTATAGAAGAGAGCCACAAGCCTCTGTGCATCTGCTTTGTTTCATAGGCCATAGCCTTTTAAAAGACATTAGAAATCCATGTCATAAAAAGTGTGTATGGCTGGATTTATATGAAATGAAGAAAAATCCATCTAAGATCTCTTCAGGGATAAAAGAATAGAGCCTATATCCATTGAAGAAGATGTACAGTACCATTTCATAAAAGCTCCCAAAAATAGGAAAGAGAAAAGAAGCGTGATCCAAACACAGAAAAAGATGTGGTCCCTCTGATCCAGCCCATTAAAGACCTTCCCAAATGCATAAATAAACTTCGGAGCAACCTTGTTAACAAGGACGGTAAAATATATCTGTGGGTAGACAATTGTTCACTGCCGGTCTGCTAGAATTCTATATGGACTATAGATTGAAGTACATGATGATGAAGAGGAGTTTATGTATATAATATGACTATTCTAAGTTCTGCACATAAAAAGGATAGGAGTTTATGCTATAAATGTGACTTTGGTAAGAGTGGTACAGATGTGTTATATCTACTTTGTTCTACAGCATCATGAAAGGGTATACCCAACTTTCATTAACATGGTGTTTAGGGGAGTGGGCCACTCCCAATGTATATATGCACAAGAATCATGAATAATTGTCAACATAAAATACCTAATTTAGTGTGACATCCAGAGCTCCCATGATAACATCTTTATTTCATGCCAAATAGATGAAATATAGTATGTTGCAAAAACTGAGCAGAGTTTAGTATGAAATCTGGAAACAGAGTCTGGAAGACGAAGTGTAGTCATATACAGGAACAGCTTATGGACAATGTAAGTGCAACGTCTCCGAGAATATAAAATTCAAATGCAGCAGCAATACTACAGCAAATCAACATATTTTGGAAAGCTTTTATCTGAACATATAAGAGTCTGGACACTACCTATTATGTGAGCTTGGGTACATGATATGACTTCATGAAAATTCATACCTAATCTCGGAGCATTGAAGTTGTGTAACAATGGAGTATACCATATCATATGTCTCGTGAAATTGGTTGTCAAAACAACTAAACAGCAGTTCTCAAATGTAGCTTTCGTCCTTAAAAATAACAAAAGATCAACAAGCAAACTTCTTTGGCTCCAAAGCGTGGTGTTCCCATAGACATTTCTTATTTGATAAACTAAAATTTACAATTATAACAAATTTGATAAGCTCCTCAACATACACAACCTGGATTTGATGCATGCAAACCCCTAGGAAATACAAATATTCTTAGCCTGTCTCTCAAAAAACTATGCTTCAAAACCCTAAAAAATCAATAATAACCAAAATCTCTATTTTTGCAAAGATTCAAATCCCTAAATCTGTTAGATGAACTTATTATTAATCTCAAAGAAAGCACAAACACTATCACACGTGTTGCACCTAACTAGAAAACATCCTCTCCCAATTGGCGAACTGCACTCACCATACATGCTAGAGCCCATCACCTTGTCCACCATTGCTCACATTTTCTTCGATGTGAGGCAGGGCATTGGGCCAGAGGCAAGGAGACTTGTTGACTATGCATATTTTCCCCGAGCATATTCACAAGTCTGAGCTCCACCTTGATAACAAATTGAGTTTCCTTTTGTCACATGTTCAACCCCATCCCTAAAAACATTTCTTTCTCAATCACAATGTGGACTCTCAACTGCAACGTTCATTAGTAAAAAATCTTGAACATTGAACTACGAGAAATTGCCTTACTTTGGTCACTCACGACATATTTGACCCCTGATGATGAAATTAAATATATCTATCTGCCTACCTGCTTCTCTTTGTTTTTCCTTAAACAGTATTGCATTATTGAATCTAAGATTCAAATTGACAAGGATCACTTTCAAACATCACAAACATTGCTTTGATTGTGGTCTCTCTCTCTAAGGAACTCATAAAAAAGATACAATAAGCAACAAACTTACCCACTGTGTGTATCAATGGCTTCAAGCTGCCGAAGGGAGATCCATAACCACAGAGTGACCATGTGACCAGGAACCAAAGCAGGGCCAACAAAGGAAGGCAACCCTAACAGCAAAATCTCCGCCCAATGTGCGTAAGGAGCAGCAAGGCTGATGGGTGCAGTATACTCATGATGCATGTAGTGGATGTTATTGTATCCCCATTCGGAATGAAGCCATCTATGAATCCAATAGTTACCATAATCCTCCAACAGAAAGTAGACTGTAATCTGAGCAACTATCTCCCATAACGAGGGAAGCGGAAGGCTAGTCCGGATGCCAATGAGCTGGAAAAAGACCATGGTCAATATTTCTGATCAGAATGCTATTTCTCACAAACCTGAAGTAGCAAAAATCTAGCATATAAATATTGGATTATTTAACAGAGGCAATGTGGCAGACAACTAATAGAAAGACCGTAGTCCTCACTAGGTGCAATGTAGGAAAACAATGAATAGAAAGAATGGATTTCTCATCAGGTGCAATGTAGGAAAACAATAAATGGAAAAAAAGGATTCCTCACCAGGGCAATATAGGAAATAAACAAATAGAAAGAATGGATTTTCCACCAGTCTGAGATGCAATGTAGAAAAAAAACCAAGATTCATATACAACTGCATCAAACTGACAAACAAATGAATGTCTCATCAGATGCAAAACCTAACGAGAAGAATGGATTCCTCCCAAGCAACGTAGAAAAATCCAAACAGAAAGAAAGGATTTTTCACATGGAATGTAGGAAAATGGATGTTTTACATGGAATGTATTAAATTTATTGGGGGCAAACATAACAACAGAATCCTAACATCAATAATGATGCATAACCTAACAAGAGAACAACATCAATGGGAGGATCTCTCACATGCAAATGGAACATGGCACACGAATCAAAGGATTTATCACATGACATTTAGCAAAACCCATAATCACGTAGATTAGAGAGTGTCTAAAATGCAATTGATCAAAATCTAGCAGAATTTGGCAAATTGCTCAAATGCAAATATTGCAAATACAAGGAACATTTTTAAAACAAATAAGAAGATCAAACAATTGAGGTGACTGCAGATTGTTAACAGGCCCTGATAAAAGATTTGCAACACAAAGTAGAGTATTGAGATTGCCATGGACTCATCCTGAAACCCCCAACAGAAAGATAACAAGCACATAGACAGATGGTAGGCTTGAGAAATGTCCTTACCTTCATAGCAGAGTAATACAAAGAAATATTGAGCAAGAAGAAATTCATAGACACACGCCGCACAAACTGATGAACGGGTGATATTGGTTCACTCGGCAGAGACAACAAACACGCCAAACAGTAGAAATAGGCCAATGAATTCAAAGAGAAAGAAAGGGTGGAATAGTGAGAAACTCTTTGTGTATTATTTCTTGCCAAGGAGCTAACAGAGAGAAACCACCGAGAGACACACGAGCAAAGGGTGGGGGGGGGGATACTTAGGAATTCGGTGAATTCTTCTTCTTACCTTGACGAGAGGGTAGGAGAAGATCTGCAGAGGGAGGACAACACAGAAGAAGGTGAGCATGACTGTTTTGTAGCAGTTAAAGATAGAGGAAGGAGGGACACGGACAGAGGGCTGGATCTTGAATCGGCGAAAATAAGCTATGACCATGGAAACATGATCATGAGGATCATCAGGAGCATGATCATGATCGTGATCAAGATCAAGAAGAGGAGCATGAGATTTGGTAGGGGTGAGAGAATGGGAGTGGGAGTGGGAGTGGAAGAAGAGATCGAGGAGGAGGGTAGGGAGGGGGGCCAAGTTGAAGATGAGGAAGAGGAAGACGATGTTGAGGTAGTAGAGGTGGGCGTCGGAGACGCTCGCCGTAAGGCGGAACCACGTCAATTCCGCTGCCGTCAAGGGACGCCCCATCCACGACTCCGCCTCCGCCACGCTGCCCACACCCACCACCATCTCTGTTTCTCTCTCTCTCTCTCTCTCCTTCTCTCTCTCTCTGTTTCTCTGTCTCTCCTTCTGTCTCTCTGGTGGCTCTGTCTCTGTCTCTGTCTCTGTCTCTGTCTCTGTTGTTAAATGTTGTTGGTTATATGTATGTATGTATATGGTATGTGTGTCGTGCCTGCACTGTCCGTCTATCTCCCTCCTCTCCAACAGGAAATAGGAAAGATTCGGAAGAGGAAGTCCAGACTCCAGTCTGTATGAAACATAATAATAATGTGTGTGCCATACCCATACCCATACCCATACCCATACCCATACCGTCGTGACTCGTGACGTAGCAGCAAAAATAGACACACACACACACACACACATACCCCATGGATGTATGTGTATGATGCGGAAAAGAGCACCCCCGTGTAGCAAAGCAAACACAAGACAAGACAAGAATACGGGGACGAGACATACATACGCCTAGACTACTCCCGTATCAAGCTATACCCGTTACGTCACGCTCACTAGATTGTCTTTATATTCGTCGAGCTTGCAGAGTGTGTGGGATATGTGCCAATCATTCAATTCATTCTTCACATTTCGTACCACTCTTATTCTCTTGCATATATGAGGACAAGGACACTTATAATACGCTTATGACAAAAGTATGACAAGGATAGCTACTTACACACATTCACTGACTAGGGCTAAGGGAAGTGGTCTTTTTAATGTACATGCGTGCCTCACCACACAAATTTTAAGTGGTTGACCTCATTATCACAACTTATCCTCTTCAAGGTTCGCTATGATGAATGTGGATTGCCTTGTTCACTTTTCCACACCTCCTCTACGTCAATGCATCAAACAAACATGGGTTGAGCACCATCAAAACAATTTATCAAGTTCTTGTACTTCAAGCAATTTTCTAAATACACGAACATCCTTGTCTCAATCTACAAACCGGATCAGCCATATCAATGTTTTGTGGAAACATGAAACACCAAGTTTCATGTCTCAAATTGTATGGTGCTAGGGTTATTGCAATAGAGTTGTACTCATTGGTGTTGCAATCTTTAAAGGTTCACTTGAGCCACAAGACATCATTAGCGACAACCATTATGCCCCTATACTTTGGATTTGTGCTCGGTAGAGCAATAATCAATTGCTTTTTGTTGCATTAGGAGACACATGTTGCCTCCCAATGAGAAGAGAAATCCTGACATTGATAATTGATTCATTGAACTACTATCTTATGCGACTTTTGTGTAGCCATTGACTTAGACTGAAATTCCCTGATTCTTAGAATATATCATGGCCAACGTCACATACTTCGCACAATCCAAATGCTTCTCTCTTGCATGACCTAGAGAAGAAGGTTGATATTGTAGCTAATTAGGGTAGGCTAAGCTATTGTTAAGCAAATAGGTTGTTGAATTGTCATGAAAAAAGTTGGAGATGGCTTGCATCTTAAATGTGGTTGAGAGAGGTAACCGTTGTGATCAACTTGCAATCCTTCATATTGAATTCAAACAAGAAATTCAAGATTTAGTAGTGTTGGGAAAGCAAGACTGGAATATGTGTAGATGATCTCGATGCTAAGAAACTAGTGAAGCTCATCCATATCCTTCACTTTAAACTTGGTGGCTAATAGAGATTTCATATTCTTGATGGTGACTAAGAGTACTTCTCTGAGTCTAGTTATTTGTTTGTCAACAAACATGAAGATGAACATGCTACCATGAGACTTGCCTCACATGTATTGGATTCACCTTACATGGAAATGAGAAAGTGTATGCTATGTAAGTATTTTGTGATCTTCGGGTGACATGCCCTTGGTAGCCACCAAATGCAATATAATGGCTCATTGAGTTGATATATTGTGTATGGGTGACATTTTGTCTTAAATCCAAGTGGCAATTGCATGTAAGCCTCTTCCTCAAACTCTTCTTAAAGGAAGATATTCTTCACATCTATTTGACAAATGTGCCACCCCTACATTGCGGTGACCGCTAATACAGTCAACACATTTGCCATTAATGTCATTACAGCAAAGGTCTCATCGTAGTGTATGCCACATATTTGCACATAATCCTTGGCAATGAGTTGCATGATTTTTTGCAAAAGAATACATGTGTAATAGACACCGAGTACACATTCGGTTTCGAAAACTTGACAGTTAGGTATACACAGAGAATGGTGAGAGAGAGAGAGAGAGAGAGACAGTAGACAACAACTTCTATTACGAATAATGAACAACTTCTATTACGAATAATGAACAACTTCTATTACGAATAATGAACAACTTCTATTACGAATAATGAACAACTTCTATTACAAATAATGAACAACTTCTATTACGAATAATGAACAACTTCTATTACGAATAATGAACATTCTGTACATACATTGTGCTCAGTGAGCACTTTTTATACAAGCCCTTGACGAGTGGGCTGACACAAGTACCATAAGTACTTGAATGCTCATAAATGAGC
The DNA here is from genome assembly GCF_043228905.1 of Azolla caroliniana. Taxonomy (NCBI): domain Eukaryota; kingdom Viridiplantae; phylum Streptophyta; class Polypodiopsida; order Salviniales; family Salviniaceae; genus Azolla; species Azolla caroliniana. The sequence continues at coordinate 727,180 of NW_028230441.1, read as the reverse complement.
TTCATTCTACCTACAATATTCCTATTTACTATAATAGGAATATAGACCCTCAACAGCCTTTCGGAATCCTTCCGACTCGGCTCACCCGAATCGAAAAAGTTCGATTCGGCTCCCGGCTCTTAGCCCTTGGTTCTCAGCTTCTTCAACCGATTTGGCCCATGTTGAGCTTGTCTCTCAACACTCCCCCTCAAACTCAGCTTGAGGTCCCGCCATGTCAGCCCTAGCTGGTTCCTCATTCTAGCCTCTCCTTCATTTCGGAACGGAAGTTAGTGATGCTTCCCTAACTGGCAGGCTTCGTAGACTTGGTCCTTTCGGCAAGCCAAAAACGATGTTTTTCGTCTACATCTCCGGAAGCCATGGGAAGTTGACATGGCTGAACCGCTTGTATCACAAGTCGATGTTCGATTCGACTTTTTGCCCCTTGGCGAACATAGCGGTGTGACGTCATTCGTTTCTCGGGCCCTTGCGCGATAATCTTGCCTTCTTCTTCGATGAAACACCCGAGATGAGTAAATCAAAATTGCATGCCATGGTCAACAATTTGTTTGACCAATACCAAGTTCATGGTGATTGTCGGCACATGCAAGACATTTCTTATGATTCCCTTCTAGCGACATGACTCAGTGTCAAGATTATAACTCTTGACATGACCATATTATAATCAAGTATTATGGGTTAACCAACATATCTAGTATACATTTATATATATAATTGGTCCTTGTAGTTTTGACTAGCATCATGTGCATAAATGCCCCCTTGTAGTATTTCCACTTGGCACATGCATGTGTACCTACATTCTCTATTGTAGAGTCACATGCGTGCAACAAGTATGCATGTTGTGTAGTATAAATAGTTGAGTTCACCTTGAAGGAATTCAAGGTGAACAACACTAGTTATGGAGTCTTTCAATTAATACTACTCATCCATTTGGTTATCTTCTTTCTTGTCTCTTGAGCTTATGATCTATCCGTGACACTTAGAGGGACATCTCCGATGTGTTCGATGGGGTGAGGGGTGTCATCGCCAGTTTCGACGACCCCCGGCTACTCCAGCCTTTCCAGAGTCAAGAACCGCTCCTTGTGATTCTTCATGTGGTTCAATGCGCCCGAATCCACATACCACACCTCGTTCGACCTTGAGGTGTTCACCGCCATTGAGTTGGCTTTGTGCTTCATCACGAAGGCTGGCCTCGATCCATTTTCGGCTCCTCTGAGCCCTTGGCATAGTGTGATCTTTGATGCCTATCCACGTCTCCTTGGTTCGATCCTCCTTGTTTGAATCAACTCAGTTTTTCCAGCACTCGCTCTCTTAGTGACCCTTCCGGCCACAGTGCCAACAGTATGTCGCGGCCTTTCCTTGTCGACCTCCGACGCCGCCTTGATTCTCCCTACCCGTGGAAGGTATGGAACTGTTGTCAGCATTACGATTATGCCTCTAGTTCTGCTCCTATCAACCGCTTCCATTGTGCGCCGACCCACCTCATCCACCATGACCACGAGGCCGATCTGCCTCCGTGTACAACATCTATTGCCGGTGTGTGTACTCGTCAACGCACCTGAGTGGTTTTCTTCTACGAACAACATTGATTGTAGGTCGAAAAACGAAGGCGTATTCTCCCTCGTGCACACTGTTGTTCGAAATGCTCCGAACTTCGACACCAACCCTCCGAGGCAAACCTACACCATTTCGTCCTCCTCGATGTTCATGTTGACGGAGGTGAGGAAGTCATAGATCTCCTTGATCTTGGAGGTGTAGTTAGTCACCGACATGTCTCTTTGTCGGACGTTGCTCAACTCCTGTCGGAGTTGAAGCTTTTTGGCTATGGTGCTTGTGGCGAAAATCTTCTTCAAATTTCTCCAAGCATCCTTTGGCGTCCTGGCATCCCAAGTGTAGCTCAAGAGATGGTCACTCACACAGGATGCAAAGCAGTAGAGAACTCTGCTTGCCGCATGTTCTCAGGCCGGGAAATCTCTGTGTGTCGACTCGGGTGCTGCATCATTAGCTCCTTCGACATAACTCCAATAACCGTGCCCGAGCAGGTACTGGTGCATCTTGTACGAAGAAGATGTGTAGTTGCACCTATTGAGTTTTTCAATCGGAAGCGAGCTTCCCATTCCTTTGTCCATGTTCCTGTCATTTCTTTTCCGAAAAACGAGAACCGTGTCTCTATCTTGTTTGCTTGCTTTTCTGTTGGTTGTAGAGGAGTCTCAACCCTCGCGCTCTAATACCATGCAAAAGAATATGTGTGCGGAAGCATGTGCAATAGACACCAAGTACTCATTTGGTTTCGGAAACTCATCTGTTAGGTATACACAGAGAATGGTGAGAGAGAGACAAAGACAGAGAGAGCAGACAACAACTTCTATTACGAATAATGAACACTCTGTACATACATTGTGCTCAGTGAGCACTTTTTATACAAGCCCCTAACAAGTGGGTTGACACAAGTACCATTAGTACTTGAATGCTCATAAATGAGCCTGACACTAATTCTACCTACAATATTCCTATTTATTATAATAGGAATATAGACCCTCAATGGCCTTTCAGAATCCTTCCAACTCAGCTCACCCAAATCAAACTTTATTCGATTTGGCTCCCGACTCTCCGCCCTCGGTTCTCGGCTTCTTAAATTGATTCGGCCCATGTTGAGCTTGTTTCTCAACATTTTTTTATTGATTGACGAAGTCATCAAATTTGTACTCTACATTACAAACCTATCGGCAATTGTTACCGATTAGGAACACGGTCTACAGTCAGTCCTTCGACCTAGACCTCCAAGTGACTATGAGACAATGAACGGTGGCGTTTGTGCGTAATTACGTAGGGGAATGTTCCCCGTAACCTAGCAGCGTATAAGGGAGACGGCTACAACCGAACTCCTTAACAGTGGCTACACACTCACGTCGCTTACTTCTACACTCTTAGGTATTACAGACACAATGTAGATTCGCCGTAGCTATACATAGATATCAGAGAAGATAGAATTCTATTACGATACGCTTCTTTACATTCCAAAATTACACGCTACCTCTATCAGAGGTTTTCTGCCCTTTATATACACATGGTCTTTTAGCCGTTCACGCTTCCCGTGTGAACCGTTACATGCGTTACAATCTTATACTATTTCCTATTACTACGCTTTTGTCCATCGGTTACTATTCCGGTGGACAACAACAATCAATGACCTTCTTGTGTAGCAATGAGGGACAACATTCCACCTCTCAATATCATAGAGGGCTAGCATCTCTCCATCCCTCTCATTGGCTTTCCAACCTAAGACAACTACCTAGTTTCATCATGAAAGCATTGTGGTATACCATGTCATTGTAGCTTGACAACATAACCAAATTCTTCTCATGAGTGGCACACATAGTTTCTTTAGTGCCTTTGATACATCTTTCTTCACACAAAACTTTAATAGGCATACACTACTTGTCACCAATCGAAGGAATCAAGCTTCCAATAACAACAACAAATTCTACACCATATATGCTCTGACATCTCTCTTAATTTTGCATACAGGAGTCAGAGAATAGATATTTTCACGTTTGGCTTCTGAAATAGAAATATAGGTGATAGAGCAGACTTCTATTTGTCGTATCTATGAGATTTTTCTTCATACTTCGGTAGATTAGCCATGGCTTTGTGATGTTGGGGTATAATCGCATCACATTGTGAAGTATTGTAGCTATAAAGGTTCAAGGTGTAATTTACGTCGGTTATCACGCATGCAGTGAGCTTTTTGGAATGGTCATGAGAAGTTTAATTGACTTGACATCATTTTTCAACATTGATATTGGTGCTTTTCTCAGTCACCAAAGGTGTAGATGACTTTCAAGTGTACAACAATGTTGATTCGTCAAACATGATATCACGGCTTAACATAAACTTTTGAGGTAGCTTGGTTCAAGTGAGTATCTCTAAAATGTGTGTGCTAAGTAAATCAATTAAGTTGAAAACATGTAATCAACAACTTACATAAAAGTTGGGGGTTGGTTTAGATAGAGTTTCTCGGGAAATATACATGGAAGTTAGGAGGAATATCATAACAAATGGGAGAGTGAGTGGGATAACTAATGTATCTACTTCATTTAGTGCATAAGGCGTCTCCTATTTCCAAAGTCAATGGTTGGCTCTAATATTACACACATGCTCGAAGGAGCGTGTTCACACACAAGGCATATGGTTGAACATGTAATCTCAATAATCGCTACTCAATATGAGTGTGTCATGCTTTTTTCGATGGCTATGGCAATGATTTTGCTTTCCAAATTTGCATACTTCGGACATACCACTCATCCCATTTCTTTTGAAATTTGGGAGTTTGCTTATGACGAGTGCTTGTGACATAGATTTTTTCGTGTGATTCATCATAAATATTCTATTGTAGACCTCATCATAAGAGCTGGCGAGTCGTTGGTAGAATCATACTTTTCCTTATGACATTCTCCATTGCATTGCTGAGCCTGTGGAATATTAACATTTTAATATGTGTTGGCAACATGGCATGCTAGTGAAACCCCAGTTCTTAATCTCACTTCCAAATTTATGTTGAGGTTAAGAGTCCACGTTTGTGGGTGTCATTCCCCATCTTCTGATCTTCTTCCTCCCGTGGTCATGATGATTTTTCCAATATAAGTGGAGTACTTGAATTTGTCAACATGGTTTTCATTGACAAAAACGATGGATTGGAGGCCGAAAAATGATAGCATTGTTTCTTTAGAGACAATACCGCTCATTAGATTGAACTGTTCTAAAGGGTTGATAAGGCATATCGTTACCATCTCTTCCTCATCGATACAAAAAGTTGATATCACACAACAACTTGATATCAATCATGTAGTCATTGATAGACATATCCCTTTGTTGTATGTAATTCAATTCATCTCAAATTTAAAGGTTGTGTGTCATTGTGTTGGCAATGAAGTTCTCTTGAAATCTACCTTCGCTTTGTCATCTTAGCATCTTGCATGTAGTTGAGCACGTAATCATTTATACAAGTTGCAATACAATACACAATGTGGCTTGCGCCTTGTCAATGCCTCTCAATTTGAAGATTGTGCATAGTTGTATTGGCAGTGAAGTTCTTCTTGGAATCTATCCTTGCTTCCTTTGTCATCTTAGCATCTTGCATTGCAAGACAATACACAATGTGTCTTGCACCTTGTTTTTATCCCACACAGTTTGTGTGTGTCATGTCAAGCATGATACAAGGGTGCCTTCGATGTAAACCTAATACCCTTTGTGTTGTCATGTTGCCTTTGGAACACATGTGAACCACCTCTAAAACAAGCACATTTCCATTTAACATTATAATAGGTTTTATGTGTTTGTATAGAAAAGCACATGTCCATTTAACAGATTATGAAGTATAGTAAACCTTAATGTTCAATAACTTGTCTTATAAAGAAACAAGAATTTAGTATTAGTTGAATTGGGTAAAGTGTATGATTGACAAAGGTTGCATGATCAAACCTTATCAAAGGTGGTCCAATACAATCAATGATTGGGCATCCATGCATGATAGACAATTCTAATTATAGCTACTATAAGAGAGTATTTAAATTAGATGAGTATTTTCTTGTGTTGTAAGGTTTGGAGAGAGCCTCCTTTAAATTTAAATTAGAGGAGCATTTTCCTATTATAAAGTTGGAGAGAGCCTTAGATTATATATAGTATTCAAGGCTATATGTGGGGATATATCACCATATTTTTGCAGCAAGCTTTTTCAACTATAATACAAAGATTACTACAAAAAAGCATGCATAACAACTTTTCTATTACTTCCAATAAGTTTCATTACACTACTTGCTTATATTGTCTTTAATCAATCTCTTGGTCAAAAACCCTAATAGTTACACACACACACACACAAATCCATCAAATTATCACAACCATTTGGTGGGTGATTGTCATGATTCTTCAAAATGGATCGTTACTTGCATGGGTGGAATGCCAAGGTTCTTCACCAAGGGATGAAGGAAATGATGATATAATATATGAATTGGGTTACCATAAAATAGCGAGATTTACAAATTAAAATAGTTTTGATATGAAACAAGTAGACACCAGATATTGGCAATAATACTTCTATTGTTGCGGATGTCCAACAACTTGATTTACAAAACTTATTTGTATGATAGATAGCAAACATTGAATAGAAAATCTCCCTTTTCTTAAGTTTACCTTAAGGGGTAGATGAGTCTTAGTCAAGTGGGTCTAATTGCCTCATGGTAGATTAATCATTTCCTCTTTCCACGAATCGATAAGCTCATTTCCATTTCTCGTGTCTTCCAAAAGTAACACCAAATCCTTTTGGTCATCAAGTTGATAACTAAAGGAATATAACCACCTTAGCTTGTTGAAGAAATACTTGGTCCCTCACTGAAAGTTGGTAAATTTGATTATCAAACTAAGTGAGGACATTATGACTGGCGTGTTTTTATGGGCTCGTTCAACCCAATAGACGAACCCACACCACATAGACTTATTAATGTCATTGATGTTGAATGCATGAAGCATGGCATGCTCATAGCTCACATGATTCGAGTTGCCTCTTGAAGCTCCCAAATTTCAAACATCACCACTGTGATGTCCATCTCACCTTAATGCTTCATCTCTTTGCCAACCATTTATGTTGGGCCCAGCAAATTGTCGTAATTTTTCGCGACTATTTGTTACATGTGTTGCTGGAGTTGACATCCAGTTCTTCATAAAAAGATGGGGGAGATAATGAAATTTTTGGAAGGGTTTTCTACACTACTATGATACAAACATGACGACTAAAACTTATAGCATAATTGTCTATTAGTTTCAATACTATCAATTCTTCGTTATTTCTTATCATTCTACTCTCTTGGTTAAGAACTTTAGTGATTTGACCCACACATCCAGCAATCTATCATGAATAATTATGATATTGTGCAAGATATTAGTACATCTCACATTTCCATATGCAAAGTTTCTTTCATCAAGCTTTTCAGAAGGGAGTGCGCGTCACATTTTCACATTCATCTTGTTGGTCTTGATTTCTTCTTCTCTTTGTCTTCCTTCAATTTTCACGACAGAAGATTTGATGGATCTCTTTGACACACCAACTGTGTAGCCACACTCTCATAATAATGGTTGACCACATTGATGCATACTAGCCAATTCCCTAATTAGCGAATGGATTCACGGACACAAGTAATGGAGGGGTTATGTTGATGAATAACCTGCAATTATTATGGTTTTTGGTGGGTGCATTCCAACTAAGTGTTGTTATTCTTCCTATTGCTACTACCTACACAACCGTTATAGAGCAATATGACTATTAAATTATCCAAATGAATATAATTGACCAAGAGGACACAAGTCTAGCCTTAATAATGTTTTATCATCTCAGATCTCTTGCATTTACCTCTTATTGAACATCCCAAGCTCAATGAGTTCACTACTACAATTTGTTATACCTTACTCTCTATTGGATTAGGTTGGGATCCAGACCATCCATTGTTTCCTTTAAATTATCATGACACCCACTATTCAACTTCACCCCAATCCACTCACACTAACATTTAACATGCACTTAAACAATTACACAACTCACAAGTCATCTTTTCTTATACACATATGGTTAAAATTGTGTGAAATATGCGAAGGAAGGGGTAGAAAAGATGGAAGAAATAAACATGGTAAATTACATATAACAATCACTTCCTTTTTAAGGGAACTTTATTTCCTATTCCGTAATATATCCTTCTACCTAGTGAATACTTTATGGCCTTTCACACGTTCACACTCGTCATGATATGCTCTAATACCATGTTGAAGATATTGAAAACAAGATAGTTGATCCTCATGCAAAACATAAGTGGATAGATGGATATATGTGTTAAATGTTATGCATTATTTGTTATATGTTGTGTGTGTGTGTGTGTGTGTGTGTGTGTGAGAGAGAGAGAGAGAGAGAGAGAGAGGTACTATACCAAACATAATAACTTATATTGATAAATGGGGAGATATTACAACAATAACAATGTTCCTAACCAAAAGCCATATTACCTTCTAATTATTTATCATGATGGGAGTGGGTGAGACGTATGATTCTATGAGTAATACAAGGATTGTTCCTAGTGCCCACCAAAACTATGAATAGAGAGGTGATCTTTTATGCACACATGAGTCATGGGTGTGGGGGAAGGGAACAAAGTGGCAAACTTAGGTTTCACATGGCTCGGAAATCAAAGGGAAGAATTGATCAAGAAGGGAAGAATGACAAAAACAATGAAAGTTAAGTTAAATGGTAAGCGCTTACTACTATTAAAGGAAAGGTTTAGGGATTGGTATTAATCAATCTAGACTCTTGGAAGAAGAAAATGAAGCTACGATGATTGTAGTAGGACATGTTGTTAAGGAAAAATTTGCTACCGTCTATGTGCACTTTTGGCAACAATACACACACATGCAAAAGAAAAAGTAGTGCTCATTGAAAGAGAAGAGGGAAAGCCCGTTTTAGTCTAAAAGAGATCTCAAATAACAACTTTATTGTTTGGCCCTAACATTTTTGAGATCAAACATCGAAGGTTTAACTTTGAGAAGAAAGTAAACTATGAAGAGCATCACGAGAACATGTGGGAGGCTTGTGCCCACCAAGGCACTAAAGTCTTTGCTCGAAGACTTGCGACACTCATTCAAGGATTTTTCCCCATTTCCTTCTTTTTTGTTTCTTTTTCCTATGTAATCAAAATCAACCTTTGCTTTTCTAAGTTCAATTTCATTTAAGTCCACTTCTAACCATGGATATACATACATACATACATACATACATACATATATATATATATCCAAAAAAACTCCTTCCATTAGTTATAAATTTTTACAAATGAGACGATTATGTACAAATCCCTGTAGGGACGCGATAGTTCCATCTTATGTGGATGCCCACTGACTCAAGAAAGGGAGAGGACGAACATTGTTGGATGATGGCTATTCGTTGTCTTTCAACTCCATCAGATCCGCCCTTGAGGCCATCATATTGGCTCTTTAGAGTGGCTACAATCACTCCATATCTCTTGCAGTAACCTTGTTGGATGCGCGGTTTGGTTGGTGAAGACCCGTCTACACCATTGTTACCATAGAATCCAAAGAGTTATTGGGCTGACCAATTCCAACACAACTTGAGATTTGTCATTAAGAGGAGTTGAGTGGACATTGCCGTTGGTGGAGAAAAAAACCTCTTGTACTTTTATCACCAAAGTCATCCCCTCCTCTTGATGCTCGTATCTGCCAACTGGGGTCTGCCATGATAGTCAACATATATTTCCCCACTTGATTGAGCCTTGCACCTGGCATAATTGCAACAAGCGGCAAACCCCCCGCCATATTCAATGGGACGTTGGGCAGTCCCACAAAGCGTGTTGTATTGATTCTACTACATTTGGGCACTCTACATAATTAGGAGACCTAAGGTTCCCACGTTGCCATGCTCCCACCGGTAGGGACTTACGTATTAATAGCCATTGGAACATGGTAATTCGCCTCGCGTGTTATTGTTTCCAAATTTTCTACCAAAACTTGGTGATAATTGTGGGAGGAACTTGAAATATGTGCTAGACCTTCGCAGCAGCCGGCTCTCGGGCGGTTTGAGCAGCTAGAATGTGGCAACCCAATCTAGTTGTGAATTGCAAGAAAGGGATGGGTTTGCTTCCTTGCCCCGTGTAAGGATCATGCCATGTCCATTGAAAAGGGTCCCAACTAACCTTACGCAACCATGTATTTTCATGAATACATATATGCCAATCGGGTTGTACTTTGATCAAATCAAGATCTACAATCCATTTATGACCAGTATACGCAAGTACTCAAATTGCATTATTCTGTGTTGGTGACTCAGTGTCTCACAATTAAGAGCCTTCGATCCTGTTTGGTGTTCCCCTACCTCTCGGGATCAGAGATCCCTCCTCCTCATGGCCTATCCATTTCTCCATTGTCATCCTTTGAGTAGCAGTTTCCCTAATCAGTAGAGCGTTAATGATTTCCGATCTCATAGTCCATCCGCCCCAGATTCCATGAAGTATGTTGGCTTGATCTTGTAGTGGCAATGACATAAACCGTCGCCAACATTCTATACTTTTTCTTGGACCTTCTGCAATGTATCCCCATGACAACCCCTTACGTGATCCCAGTAGTTGATTAGATTCATCCTTGATACATGGGTTCCATAGGATACGTTGTCGTGATGTTGCACGTCTAGTGGGAGAAAAAGTGAAAAAGTGTGGTTCCACGCACATTACACAAATACTTGTAAAAATGAAAATAAATCAATAATAAATAATCGTAGGGCCTAATAGCATTGAGTGCGTACAAAGGGATGCAAATAAGATTTGAACCTTGCACCTCCAAGATAGGAGGCAATTAGCTTACCACTAAAGCTACTACTAAGTGCTTTATATTGTGTATATTTCCTTCCCATATTCAGTATTCCATAGGAAACAAACGTACAAAACCGTGTGCACAAAACCATGGTTTTATGCATGTCATAAGCAAAACTGTGTGCATAAAACCATAGTTTTAGCCCATGGTTTTGTGCATGTCACAAGCATGTAGAGACCTATAAAAGCCTCTAGTTGGGTTTGTGTAAGGGGGGGGGGGGGGGGGGGCTCAATATGTGATATCATTATCATCACCATCAATATAATCTTCTTCTTAATATTCTTCTTGAAATCTATCTTCTTCTCAAGTGTAAAATCTTTGATCTTCTCAAGTGTGACATTAGTTTCCTCGATTCCTACATACACATCGTCATCTTTTCGACAATTTCGCAAATCTCCTCCCCGGTGGTCTCGTTCAAGTGAAGCACGCATGCACGCGCATCTTCGCGACATCGTTGACTGAGCCAGGCAAGTTAGGAACTCGGTTGATCACACTTGAGCCCTCGCCTAATGTCACACCATGCCTTCCACATGGATGCACTGAATCTATCCTCTAATTGGCGGGAGAAACTAGGTTTTAGATCCATTTTTAGGATCCATCCCGTTTGGGGGGCCCAATTGACCCCTTTTCGTGGCCTAAAGTAAGTGAAACATAACCGTAGTAGCATTTTCCAATAGTCATTTCCTAGTTGGAGTCCTCGCACCCCAAATTTGGCAAGGCTTTTGATTGTGAAAGGGGATTAATAAGACCCAATCCCCCTCTCAACTTAGGCGTTGTGAGTATAGGCTACGCCACCTTGGCGCAAGTTACATGGTCTTCCTTACCAAACCAAATGTAGTTGCAGACCAGTCGTTGAATTTGATGTATACTTTCCTTGGAGATTGTCCAGCATGATAGATTGTACCATGTTGTTGCGAGTAGTACCTGGTTTGCCACTATGATGCGACCTGCTAGCAACAGTTTTTTTGAACTCCGATGTATCAACTTTTGTCAAATGGAATGGATAACGGGTGCAATCATAGTCTCCAGCGGTATGTTGAAACCAATTTGGAAACCCAAATATTTGGTGCTCGCTCCTTGATTAATCCATTTGAAAGCGGGATGTGGGTGCCATGCCGGATGTGTTTCATGAGAAAGCCATATTGCGCAGGATTTGTGCCAATTGATCATGGCATTGGATCTCTTGCAAAATACGGCTAACCCACTTTCTAGCTTTTGGAGGTTTTCCAAGTCCCCTTGTAGGTAGATCGATGTGTCATCTGCAAATTCTATATCCAGGATGTTGTGGTGAGAATGAGGTACGGGAAGACCACGTAGGTTGAGATGTCGCAAGTTGAGAAGCAAGAGAGTGCTTCGGCGTATAATAGAAATAAGGATGGAGCTAGTGGGCATCCCCATCATACAGATCGGGATATTCGAAAAAAGAGGCCCCTTTCACCTGCCAATGAAACGCAATTGTTGTCGTTCCTATAAAGTCCTGCAATGCCTTTGATCCATGTCTCTTGAAAGCTGAGTTTCCCCATCACACTTTCTAGAAAGTTCCAGCATGCCTTGTTATACGCTTGGCAAGGGCTACTGCTTCCCAGAATGAGAAGAGGTTGTCTAGGATGCTCTGATTTCTAATGAAACCTGTATGGGACGGATGAATGAGTTCAGGGAGAAGTGGTGTTAAATGGTGTGGCATGATTTTTGCGAGCAACTTATAGACAATATAGAGAAGAGTTATGGGCCGCCACTTGCTAATGTCGTTGGCACTACCACCACTTTTAGGAATGAGATGTATCATCCCCTGTCCAAATACCTCTGGCATGCTTCTAGAGGTGATGATCTCCTCATATGCCTGGAGGTGTTCTTCTTTAATAGTGTCCCAAAGGCATGTGAAAAAGTGCGGGGTGAGGCTGTTGATTCTAGGGCAACTATCGGCATCCAAATCAGAGAGGGCCTCCCATATCTCAATGATTGATAGGGGACGCACGAGCCATGTATTCATTTCCGTCCTGACTTTCTCAGGTATGCTTTGGAGGATAATATCTTCTCTTATGTCTTCCCTTGTAGCCATAGTATCTTCGATAAGTAGGCGGTTATAGTAACTTGTGGCAATATTCCTCATTTCGTCGCCATCCTCAGTGGTCGTTCCATCCTCTCGGTTCAGGCTACGCATCACTGTTCTAGTGTGCCTCGGGCCTTTGGAGCGGAAGAATTCCTTCGTGGTTTTGTCCCCAACTCGAATCCATCGCTCCATGCTTCCATGAAACTCCATGTCATATATTTCCTTTTCCGCCATGCTGAGTTCATGTTTGACCATGGCGACTTGTCCTGCGATCCAAATACATGACGGGTATCTCTGTTGGAGTCATTGTAAGGCTATTAGTCCCCGTTTTGTCCTCTATCGCTTCTCCTTAGCATCCTTGCTTTTGGTCTTGACAATCTCATGTAGGAGAGTTGAAGCTCTTGTTAATTTAGCTAGAAGTTTGTTAGATGTTGATGAGTCATTGACAGGCAATGACCATTGGTTGGGAGTTGTTCCTTCACCTCTATAAATGTGTAAATAGTGTGTGGGATGCGAGTATGGAATGGGCCCCATTTTCGGTGCAATTGAAAATGACCAACTACTGGGTAATGGTCAAAGAAAGTCGTGCCTAGAGTTATGCGACACCACCCTCCCTTCGCTTCTAGAGCCTCTCCCACATAAATGCGGTCAATGCGAGATAGGGTGGGTCCACTATTCCGCCTGTCTGATCGGGAGAATAAGAGAGAATCCCTTTTTCGTTGGAAGTTGTCAGAATGCCAGATGTCTCGCAGGTTAAGGTGTACACATAGCTTCTCCCATTGTTTACGTTCCCTTCCTTGTAGAACTATGGGGTTGTTGTTGGAGCTATCGTGAATGGATTCGATCATATTAAATCCCCTCCAATGCACCACTCTTTCACACCCGCTACTTGTAGGTGGATGCGGTCCCAACATGTTGCCCTTTTTGTTCTGCTATTTGGAGCATAACCATTCATGAAATTCCAGCGTTGCCCTTGGATGGCCAACGTGCAAAAATGTGCCCTACCAGCTATAAGTGATTCCTGGTGTATTAAGCCTTGGGCTAGATGTTCTCGGATCAAAGTGCAAATACCACCATGATTTCCATCCTCCCCTATTGCTGGCTCCCAAATTGTTCGCCATGATCCTAGTAGAAGGTCTATGACTTCCTTTAACTGTGTCCTATCGAGGTGGTGTTCCTGCAACATGATGATGTCAGCAACATTCCCTAATAAATATTCTTCGAGATCCCTTCTCAGTTTCCATCTATTTTTTTGGTCTAGTTGACTTCTAAGCCCTTGCACGTTCCATGTTACAATCTTCATACTCATGGAATGGGGTGAGAAATTGCCAGTTGTTCCTGGTGCTTGGCACAACAAGTCGTGAGTGGGGAGCACTCACCATTTAGACATCCGGTCATTTCCAAGGATGGAATGTTGGTCCAAATCCAAGAGTGGAGTTTGTGGGCTATCCGGTGAGCTTCAATAGTCCCTTCCTACTTCTCATAGAAATAGAAGAAGCCTGGAGTTAGCTGGGTGTCTATGATAATCCGCAGGTGGATGTGGCAGAGATTAGGTTCCTCTTCATCCATGGTGCACCAGAATTTTGTGTTATTCCAATGCTTCTTTAGTTTGTTCATGAGGGCTTCATCTCTTATTTTTGTGACAAAACAGGCTGCTTGACTGCATAGGGTATCTTTGATCTTGGACTTGGACCAGAAGCAAGAGTGGAAAAGAAATTGAGGTCGTCGGTACTCCATTCTTGTGTACCGCCGATACATGTACCCTTTTTTTGTCCACTATCATATGCCCTATACCTAGCCACTTCAGGGCATTTTGTGGGTGTGGTTCAAGGTCCTGGCTAGATGTATCACACTCACTTATGGGTGGGAAGGCTATGATCTAAGGTGTGATATTCAAAATACTGCCTTGGTTTGTTGTTTCTCCCTTGGGTGCAGTTCCGTTAAAGCTCCGCATTAGGGTCTTAACATGACTTATCCTTCGCCGCTTCCCTGTTTTGTAAGCATTAACGAGGATTTTCTCTTGTGTGTTTGGAGTCACCTTGGGTCTTTCCTTGGGGCTTAAGAAAGCACTAGGGGAGTGCTCATCTGTGGGGGGGAGCTCTTGTAGTAGATCAAAACGATTGAGTCTCATTGGCGATGGAGGATTTTGTGACTATGGAGTTTGACGTAGGACATGGGATTTCCCTACCACTCGCCATTCCATCACAACCTTATCAGGGCGTGATGGGGGAGGTTTCTGATTTCCTATGGTGTCCCGACCTTCCAAGGTCTCCATGGTGGGATCCTTAATGCGTCTCGTGGGGCAGTTCTTTTTTAAATGACCAAGCTTTTTGCATGCAAAATATTGTCCCGATGTGCCGATCACTTTTATGCGTTGTTCAATATGTATTCCATTTTTCCCCAGAATGAGGATCTTGGAAGGAAGTTTGTTGATGTCATATGCCGCGTGATGGGTTCACAACCAAACAAAGGATTGTTGCGAGATATGCTGCAAGCTAAATTTCATTCACAACTACGTGGTATAAAAGAAGTCCAATCGCTTGGTAAAGGCTTCTATCGAATCATACTAGAGGACAAGGATTCTACAGCGAACCTCATAGCAATATCTCCCTGCCAGGTCCGAAACACATGGTTGTTCATGCGTAAATGGACACATGGTTTTAACCTAGAGAAAGCTGCACAACAGGATGATTCCATGAAAAAGGTAACAATGTTGTTTTTGGGATTATCCTTAGAATACAACATGTTACTTCCTACTATTGGAAACTCCTTGGGTATGTTGTTGAACGAGGAACTAACGCTAGCGGACAGGCTAACCATGGGTTTATATAACCTTCTAGAGAGTTACTTGAGAAATTTTTTGTCGTTACTTGAGTGATTCTAGTTGTTTTAAGTCATGGTTGGTTTAGTATTTTACTCTCCCTATCAAGCATGTTGCATTGGCAACCAAATGGTCCCATGCTAGCCTATATGTCGAAAACCTTCTAACCTCACAAGGGCCTCAACACTCTTCTTTGCCTACCCTGAACCACATTGTGTAGTCGAAGAACTTCCTTGAAGAATCTATTTTCTAGCACCATAAGGTAGCATCATATGCAAGTAAAGATTTGTCGTTTGGGACAGAGTGTTAGTGGTGATTCATTACTATCGATGACTTGTCACTTGCCACAAAGTGCAAATAATAATGACTTCTAAATCCCCTTATCTAGAATCTTAAACCTTGGCTTAGAAATCTTAACTCCTTTGACTTTTAAACCCTTAGAAAATCTTAAGCCCTTCACATCCCTTAAACAACCACCCGGAACCTTCGATCCAAAAAGGAAACTTGAAGCCTCAATATCCTTAGCTTGAATCTTATACACAAACAACACATACATTTGAACACATAAACACGTGCACATACACAATCATTCATGACTAAAGGAATGTTTATATATGTAAATAAAATACATTTACATCTACCCATATGCACATGCACACAAACAATTCAATAGCACCATCGTTTCAAGTAAACTATAAAAGTAGCAGTGACTTGACCGTTTCTCTTGATCCAAAATCTCAATGGCCTTGCTCATTTCACACTCACTCGCACAAAATACCATTTATTGGATGAGGATATTCAAGGATGTTAAGTGGTCACATTGGTTCTTCATACATCTTTTGCGGGTTGGTTCCTATTAAGTGTGAATTAGAAAAACATTGTCCCTCTCATATTTCTTTCTTTATATGTCACTTGCACTATGTGTGCTTGTTTGTGCGTGTGAGTGGCACTCCCTCGATCACCATTACAAATGGAAAAACACCACCACCATGATTAACTTACAATGGAATTTGGATCCACACCACTCAAACTATTTTCAAATGAATATTGGATTTGTTTGGGGTCCATTACTAAAAATTCACTTCCAAGCCACAAAACCAACTCATATGAGAAACATGAAGAATTGTCACCTTACATCATTGTCACTCTGCCACAAAAAGAATCCTTTGAACCTTACTCTAGAGTCTACACCCCAATTTGTGAAGCAAATAAAAAAGCATTTCACAATAAGCCTCTCTCTTTCTTTCATTTTGAAGGAACGTGGCTATATATTAACCACATGTATCTCTTATTAAATTATATTAAGTGAATATTCTTCTCTCTCCATGTAGAGGTAGAGTTCTCTCTCTCTCTCTCTCTTTTATCGTAATTAGCTTATCGTCGTGGTAAGTAAGAACGCGGCTATATATTAACCACATGTATCTCTTATTAAATTATATTAAGTGAATATTCTTCTCTCTCCATGTAGAGGTAGAGTGTTCTCTCTCTGTCTCTCTCAGCTTATCGTAAGTTCATAGCACTACAAGCACTATGTCTTGGGTTTGAAACCCAATTTTTTTCACCTCTCTATTATATACTTCATATATATCTCTATTTCATTAGATGCTACTGTGGAATGTCCATTATATACTTCATATATATCTCTATTTCATTAGATGCCACTGTGGAATGTAGGGGTTGAACCCATGACCACCTGGTCTCCCTCGGGCAACCTTACCAACTGAGCTACATCCATCTAGTCTCTCTCTCTCTCTCTCTCTCTCTCTCTCTCTCTCTCTCTCTCTCTCTCTCTCTCTCTCTCTCTCTCTCTCTCTCTCTCTCTCTCTCTCTCTCTCTGTGCAAATTAATTACAGCTCATTCCAAGTATTGAGACACACTCATATCACACACAAATCTAGCGGTTTTCCATCCTTATAATTCTTTTCTTCTTCTCTAACCCATTTTTCACCCTTGCTGAGTTTACGTATCTTTGCAATGCTATTGAGAGAGAGAGAGAGAGAGAGAGAGAGAGAGAGAGATGGAGCTACTAGTGCATGGTTGTCATAAACTCTATTGGCCTTGCATGATTTCCCACCAATCCCTTAGGATTCAATCTGTATTATCTTTTTATCAACTTGACAAAACTCCCCAATTTGATCTTGTTCCTCTCTCTATAACTAACTAGACATTTTGCCTTTCCCCTTTATTGATTAAGCATATTCTACTCCTTTATATACTCCTCTTGCTTAAATCTGGTCATCTTTTACCTCAAAAGGTCAATCACCACCCTTGTTTCTCTTATTTTGCAAATCTCTCTAATGAACACTTTGGTCATATATGGGATTTAAACATATGACCTCATGTTACTATCTTCATATAGAATGTTATGACCAATTGAGCTAGCCTTAAATCACCAAGATTTGTAACTATCTTTATGCCAACCTTGGGAAACCACGGAGATTTTTATAACCTACAAAGTAGTTTTGAGATCTCCATACTATATATGATGTTATTAAGAGGTGACAAGTCTTAACAATCTATAGTTGCACTTAAGTTTACCCCCACTCTCAAAGTGTGGAATTTACAAGCTCTAACCTATGTGATTTCAAAGAATATGTATTGACCTTCACCCTTAATGTTGGGCAATTTCTTAAATATCTTGGAAGAACAATAATATTTTAACATTATGCAACGAATATCTCAAAGATGCAAGAACTTGTATGCAAGTAGCTTTTATTAATATTGAACGCCTCCAAGCCATTAAAGATTTCCAATCAACCAACATTCAAGTCATATTTTTAGGTGTTGAGGTCTTCTTCATGCTACGAAGTTGCCAAGTTGTAAAGGTCCATCACTCGTTAAATGAACCTTAGAGTTGTGGTCCTACTAGCCTCATGCATATTATCACGCACAACACACGCACATGCATGCGCTTCAAGGTACTAGATATGAGCATTTTCTATCATCATGTAATCTAAATGAGCGCATTAGAATCTAGATGAACAATGATATATGTAGTGGGAAGGGTTGAGTGACTTAACCTTTCTTTATAGATCTCAATTTTTGGATTTGGAATGGTCATAGTTTTTTTTTGCACAAAAAAGATACTACATAGTATTAAGAAATCATCATGAGGCTATACAAGAAATTACTCTCTTCTTAAAATTCCTTTGTGAACCCACCCCCCTCATGGATTCCCTTTGTGTAATGAAGGGGCTCTCGTGCAATGTATGAGCCCTCATAGAATCAAAGGGGCACTCATGCAATGAACAAGCAAGCACTCTTGGAATTAATGGGTACTTGTGGATTCAGTGGATGATTGTGGAATTATTGGGTGTCCATGGATTTTTGAGTGATCCATGTCCACGAGATTGTGAGTCAATATCCTCCTCTCGGTCATTTGACACAATAATATGATGAGATCAATGAAGGTTGAAAGTAACAAGTTTCAAAACAACGAACAATGAATTGAGAACAAAACACACATTTTGATTACAATGAGGAATCGCCTTTTACATAGGGTATAAACAATGCAAGAATACAAGGAAAAGGAGAAATTAATCAAGGAGGAAGTTCTTCGAATTTGATAGCCCTAGCTAATGATTGACAGTCGTGGGCCTTTTTTCGATGTAGCTTTCGACAATTCTCATATTTGAACTCCTCCACTTCGAGTACCTTATTTCTCCGCCTCTTGTGCCCCTCTCCCAAGCAAGAAGAACCATGATAACCCTTCCTCACAATCCTAAGAGAATAGATCAGTTGTAGAAGAAGCAGAATAAGAAGTAAAATCCCTCAAAACCCTACAACCCAAGAAGGAAGTTGGGAAAGAAGTGGGTCAATATACACTCTCCCCTCCCTCTCAACATGAAGAAACCCTTAAAAGTAATGGTGTGGAAGATGAAGCTCCTCTTTCTAAAACTCCTAAGAAGAAGCCCATGAATAACGTTCCTCCTAAAAACGTGAAACCTTGAAAAAATGATTGAACCCTTGAAGGCTTGAAATGACCCACTTACAATAAATGCCCACCTATACTCCTCCCGAAAGTGTCAAACCCCCCAAAAAATGATCAAACCCTTGACGTGGTCCATTTACAATAAGGGCCCTCCTATGTTCCTCTTAAAACCGTGAATCCCTAAAAAAATGATTAAACCCTTGAAGGGTTCCCAGTGGATTCCTCCCATTCACACACGAACTAATATTTGAAGCTTTCACCTTTCCCCCCACAGTCATTAACCTTAACCATTTGACTATTCATTTTTCGTTAATTATATATTTGATGGCTTTTCCACTTTATTCTATCATTGTACCCGTCATGTCACAACAATTTCCTTCCATGAACGACATATGAAGGAATTCTATCTTCCCCTTCGGTAGAAATAGCATTTTGGTTGTTTTCCACAAAATTCCATGGAATACTTGGTTTTGAATCCCCACCATTTTTGGGAATACAACCATAACCACATTATCTTCCAAAATGTTTGGTTCACAACATTGTGAATCCTCATCCTCCCCTATTGTTGTTTTTTTTTCAATCATTAACTTGCAACACAACTAGGAGATTATAAAAAAATGTCGTTCGTAGATGAATTGTTAACATTCCTACATCACTCAACAAAAAAGTCATCAACATAAACCCTATTGATTCTTGACAATTTTGCCCCATTAAGTCTTTAATAAGACCTAGTAAATGCCATGAAATTATGCATTGTTCCAAAAGACCGCATTTAATGCCTAGAATGACTATATTTACGAATGAAAAAGCATTGTTTAAAGGTATTTAGATATTAAAAACAATAGGTGATCATGAATTTTGACAAATTAGTAGGATATGCTAATCATCTTCACGTTAAAAACAAAAGTTTGATGGAGTTAAATTGATTTGTAGGATACTCTAAACATCCAATGTGGCATCATAGGTCACAATGATCTTCTTTGGAAACATTAAAACTTCTTACTCGTGCATTGATATAGTATAACACTCCAATATTGAAGAAGCTTGTTTCACAATGATTTGGATACAAAGATAAATAATTAATGAGCCATTGGTACCATCTTTGGAATTAGAAACACAAGAATGCACATAAAACCTAGAAGCCATTGCCAATAATGTAATTGCCACAAAAGTATGAATGGATGGAGAAAGACAAAGAAAGAGACTCTCTCACTAGGTGAATGATACAAAATGCCAAGTTTCAAACATTGAATAACAAAACTCCCATATTTGGTCGCATTTCCACAACCACCTAAGGTGGTCACCAAATCTTGTTTAAAGGGCCAATAATAAGCAATAGGGTTACCAGATGTTAACAATTGTAACACATATTTTCATTAAACAAAACATATACATAAATACCACCACCGAACTAAGTCCTTGATCATAATAGTCAGTATGATAAGTCAAGGCTACATTCTTTTTTATGATACAATGATAAATTCAAGTCGAACACAAAGATACCATTGTATGTTCATAGGGTGTTTTCTCCAAACTTCCATTCAAAATATTGTATTTTGGAAATCCTAAATGTAACTAAATTAATTTTAAATGTATAATCACTTTTCATTTTTGCATCAAAGAGCTTTGATGTTTTAACCTTATCTCAAAAATCAATCTCATGCGACAATATGTGGATTTAATACTTTGTAGAGGTGTTGTAACTTGTAATTCTTATAAATAATTTAGCTAAAAAAACGATTTTTCTATGGTCAATATGTACATAATATCTTGTTGAAGGTATTTAAGAGGAACTTATCGATGAGAATATCAAATATGCAAGCTTGCGGGGTTTGGCAAAAAGCTCATGTTTATTAAGATTCACCATGTTTGAATATTGAAAAACACCCCGACTTGTGAGCTCAAAGGACAGAACTAGGAGAGAAGTTTTGATATTTCGCCACACAACAACATTGAGCCATGAATTCAAATAACAGAAATGAAACAACAATTTTTGATATTCTGGCAAAAAATAGGTTTTATAGATGAAAAGAAAAATGAATAAATAGAACAAGATTTGTTTTCCTCTCAATGGAAACATTGGGAGGAGTGTGTGTGTGTGTGTGAGAGAGAGAGAGAGAGTCTCATAGTTTGAATATGGTCATGTGGGTTTTTAAGAGAAGGCAAAGAAAGAGTAAAAAGCTTGGACATGCGGTTTTATTCAAATATTTGGTAGGTGAGAAACGGTAAATTTTCGAAAAAAGGAGCATGTGAAAAAAGTTAAGTGAATCTTTAGAATCTCAAACGAATCTATGTCATTTTTATTCAATTCAGATTCCTCAATTTGGATCTTGATTTTTTATTCCATCATAATTTTGGGTTCATCTTAATACCAATTTCCACACTTTCACAATTCTCTAATGCTCATGAATCATTAATGCCCAATATATATTGGCTAGAGTGTCAAAACGTCCATTTTGGTGACACTCATGACTCGTGACGTGTGAGTCATAACTCCCGGCTCATGAGGTGCGTTGTGTGCATTTCATATTCATTCTTATGCTTATCTATTCCCCTTCTCATTAAAATTGAGATATTGTTGTTGGCCATCCTTTCTTACTTCCTTAACTTAAAACAACACATGTGCAAACAAACCCCTACCTCTATTCCTCTATCACGATATTGTCATAAATGTCTACATGCCATTGACAATCCTACAAAGCAGTGTGAATCGTGACTAGTTTCATTGTGTTTACGACCTTTCTTTCTAAGATAAGAAAAGTTAATAGAAGTATATTCCTTTGTGAGCACTACGCTATTGCATTGAGATTTTCTATGTTCAATCTTAAATTATGACCCTTTGTTAGTTCACAGTGATGTAGAATACACTTTTATGAGGTATATGAGTCATCACTTTTTTTAGAGTCATTAGATCATATTTAGACCATCAATACAAAAGTTTATTCTATTTGAAACAATGATCCATCACACTATTCCTCCGAAGGTGAACATAATTAACTTAAGTAACTAGTATTACAAATACTCTAAATCCAAAAATAGATCAAACACTATATTTTTATAAACATTTTGTACATGGTTTCTCTATGAGGTTCTTGTTTAAGGCCAAATGAAGTCATCCTTCCCCATCCAACACTCAATGGATGTGAAGTTATACTCATATTTCTTGAAGATTAACCTTGTCACTCTCATACTTTTCCCCTCCTTTTATAAAAGCACAGACTCTCTTTACGTCACCTTGTCACGGTCATAAGTTTACATGATTAGCCCTTTTCTCTCTTTCTAAAATAACAAATCATAGGTTTCATTTGAGAGGGTATGCACACGCTTAATATGATAGAGAAAGAGAGAAGAAGAAGAAGAAGAAGAGGTATATTAACTTCTCTAAGGCAGTCCCTGTAGAGAGAGAGAGATATAGAGAGAGAAATAAATGTGGCAGTTTTGTTTATTGAATCAAGTCAAATTCTTTCCTCTGTGTTTGTCATTGCTTGTTGGCAACTCAACATGTCCCACTAAATGTGTAGTAGAGACACCACTTGGTTGTGGGCCGTGGCACCATTGTAGTGTTTTTTTCATATCTATTAATTGTGTGTTTTCACAAAAAAACAAGGGAGGGAGAGAAGAGAAACGGAGGTAAGATAGTAACATGTGATTTGAAAGTGAAGAGTAAAGAGAAATTTTTGATTAATTATAGGTGATTATAAATAAACTATAATATTTTCAATATGAACAAGATATGTTTTATATTTCCCCTTTAATTTATATATGAGATATTTTATTTTAATTGTGAACCTTGACATGTAAATGTTATCGATGAAATGGCTAAGAAAGCTCCTCCATCACACATCATGGCATCTTACCTAGCTTTCAACTTTTGCTATGTGTAGGTGTGCGACATATTTGGTAACATATGTTGAAACATCGAATAAGATAAGTAGACAAGAAAAAAACTCAGTGTACCGCAATTTATTTATAGTAGACGATATTAACACTTTGTAGACAATTGTGATTGAAATGTCAAAGGGGATCAATTTACAACACAACTGAAACAAAGAAAGAAACTCATTCATAAATCTATAAGCAAACAAATTGATGAGATATAATGCATCAATTTAGAAGACTGTAAAGGATGACAAAGATATTGGGGCACAATCAATTGCCAAGAAAACTGAAAGGTAATAAAGGGATATATCTCTAGGAGAAAAGCCCCAGAAAAGCCTGAGAGAGGTCAACTTGATGAAAACCCGTTTGGCTTAATTTCGGATTTTCATCATCCATTATGTTATATGTGATGAAATTCCAAAGGAAGCCATTTGGCCTTTTGCTTATTATCCATGAGAAACTATGTATATTATATATATAAATGATGTGCATGTATAACTTATGTGTTCATTTAAGGCCCATCAATGATGTGTGCACAGAATCAAGATTCAAGTCTACTACTTCATACCATAGTATGAACCATACGTACCATACTTTTGGATTAACTATTTTTTATGAGGTAAATAAGCCTAAAAAATGGAAAAAGAAAGAAAGAATGTTTGAATAACGTTTGCATTCGTTTTCCAACGTAGGAAAACGAATGTTATGCTAGGCGAACACGAATTTTACGTACTATGCTTCATACATTTCAACAATCTTGGTTGAGAACTTGGGAGAAAGAGTTATGAGGTTGGCAAGTGAACATACCCTTAGGTACATATGAACCTTCGCGGTTGGGGTTTATTATTTTGTATTTGTATTTTTTTCTTTTGGTGTTTGGGGGGAGGGGGGGGGGGATCATTCATTTTACCTTGGAAGTTAGTTCCATTCACACTTGCGATTCTACAAAAAAACCAACGATTTACGAGCAATAACGGCAACACTTACTTACTTACGATAAGAAGCCTAACAATAAATATGGTGGTGGTGTTAATTGTGTATGTATATATATTATTTCTAACCCTAGAGGACCAAAAACACACACAAACACACATGCACATGCACAGACGCGCGCGCGTACATTACGATTCACACACACACACACACATGGTATATGTATGTATATACATATTATATAATATATATACACGCAAAGAGGAGTAGGTGGTAGTCGTCGTCGTATGAATGAGAAAGAGAAAGGAGCAGAACAGCAAGCACATTGAATGCAGTCAGTGTCAGAAATACATACAAATTGAATCGATCAACAAAACCAACATATAAATCAGTAGCAACGCTACAACGATACGAGTAAACACCAACCACTACACAATGTCGTAGGCAGGTAGGGAGAGACATACATGCTGATACAACACATATGTATATCATCATCATATGTATGTAACAGAGGAATATGTACCCAAACTAGCAGCGGTAGTATGTATGTATGTATGTTAACAGGAGAAAGAGTAGGACCTAAGTCAACCAAGTATGTACATATAATATAATAAGTAACTGATGTGATATTTATTGCCGTGCTTGTCACTCTCTGCTGTGTGTACTAAGCGAGTCGACTAGACTGGAGGAAGTGCGCACGGTGGTAATAATAGACACTCCGTAAGTACGTGTGTATGTACATGATGGCATTTCTACCACTTCTCATGGCGGCGGCGGCGGCGGCGAGGGTTGGGCAACTGATGATGAAGGACGACGTTGTACCCACCACGGCAGCGATGATGATGGTGACGGTGATAACGACAGCCACAGCCGTGGTCTGGTTGATGATAGGGAGGAGGCGTGTGTACATTGTGGACTACGGCTGCTACCGGCCGCCCCCAATGAACCGGACGCCCTTCTCCTGCTTCATGGAGTACTCCCGCCTCTCTGGCTCCTTCGACGCCAAGAGCCTGGACTTCCAGCGCAAGATCCTGTCCCGCTCCGGCGTGAGCCAGCTGACGGCCCTCCCCCAATCCCTGCACTTCCTGCCCCCCCGCATCTCCATCTCCCACGAACGCCACGAGTGCCACGACGTCCTCTTCGGCGCCATCGACGAGCTCCTCTCCCGCCTCCGCCTCCGCCCTTCCCCCTCCCCCTTCCACCCTTCCCAAATCGACGTCCTCGTCTCCAACTGCTCCGTCTTCTCCCCTTCCCCCTCCATCACGTCCATGGTCGTCAACCGCTATGGGCTTGGCCCCCACGTCAAGTCCTTCAACCTCTCCGGCATGGGCTGCTCCGCCGGCATCCTCGCCCTGGACCTCGCCCGCAGCGTCCTCCTCGCCAACCCGCGCTCCTGCGCCTACGCCCTCGTCCTCAGCACCGAGAACCTCACCCGCTCCTGGTACCACGGCAACGACCGCTCCATGCTCGTCACCAACTGCATCTTCCGCGTCGGGGGCTCCGCCGTCCTCCTCTCCAACCGCCGCTCCCACCGCCGCCGCTCCAAGTACGAGATCGTGCACACCGCCCGCTCCCACATGGGCGCCGACGACAACGCCTACCACTGCGTCTTCCAGGAGGAGGACAAGCAGGGCGTCGTCGGCGTGGGGCTGTCCAAAGACCTCATGCGCTGCGCCGCCCTGGCGCTGGAGCACAACATGAGGTTGCTGGGCCCCAAGGTGCTTCCGCTGAGGGAGATCGCCTTGTACTATGCCAACCTCCTGTCTCGGAGGCTCAGCCTTCTGAAGCAGCAGCAGAAGATGAAGAAAACGAAGGGCAAGGGAAAGGGCGGCGCCGTACAGCAGCAGCAGCAGCAGCAGGAGGCATCGTACGTACCCAAGTTCAAGGACGCCTTCGACAACGTGTGCATCCACGCGGGTGGGAAGGCGGTCATCCGAGCCATGGAGGCGGCGTTGGACCTCCCTTTGGCCATGAGCGAGCCGTCTCACATGACGCTGTACCGCTACGGCAACATCTCCTCCTCCTCCGTCTGGTACGAGCTGTCGTACGAGGAAGCCAAGGGCAGGATAAAGAAGGGGAACCGGGTGTGGCAGATCGGGCTGGGCAGCGGCTTCAAATGCAACAGCGCCGTCTTGAGGGCGCTCTACACCATCCCCAGCAGCATCTCCACCTGCTGGGATGACTCTATTGCCCACATGCCCGTCTCCCTTGCCGACCTTGACCAGGAGGAGGATGACCAGCAATAAATTATAAGGCCACGACCCACCCTTTCATGCAATGATCGATCCACCACCACCACCACCTAATACCTCCTAATTACATACTCACTCACCAATCTATTCCTTCCATCATCATTCATTATCAGCTTCTTCATGTACACCCTACCCTCTCTGTTTTTCCCATCCCATCCCATCCCACAATATCACGCCCACGCGTACTTTTCTTTTATTATTATTATTAACGCTCTATCTGGTTTTGTAACGTGAAGTCCATGTTTTTAGGAGAAGCTCTCTGTGCAGTATTCATAATCAGTTTCCTGAACTCTGTCTCTGTGCTTCTTAGTATGTAATTCTTCTATGTGTGTGTATATATATATATATATATATAATGCTACATAATAAATACACATTCAATTTTTAATCTGAAAAAGAAGCTACGACTTTTTTGCAGTGTATGTGTGTCACTGTTTAACATGAGAGAGGTGGACTCAGGAGTTGTGAGTGAGTGAGTGTGTATGTGTGTGTGTATTCTTGTTTCCATTTTTATTTTATTTTTTGTATTACCGATAAGCGTGTGGGTAGCCCTCGTCATTTTTGTAGACATTCTGGTCCCTGGAAATGCCTCCCTTCCCTGTCGCCCTACATTTACATTATTTTCCCCAACTAGTCCATACATACATATGTATGTACTTTCATTACCAGACCAAACCAAATTAGGAGGCGTGCCTCTTCTGAGTCATGTTCGTATTCTTTATACGTATCTATCTGTTGATTGTGAACTTGGTTCGAGAAAGCTACTGTACTAATCGGGAATAAATTGATCCCAAAAATGGAATGGACACCGTCCAGCCATCTATAGGTGAGAAAGCCAACCACATAACGCCCTCTATATGTACATAGTGCCCTCCATTCCAATATTATAATAGCCCACGTCCCCCTCCCCCCCCCCCCCCCCCCCACCCCAAAGAAAAAAAACAACATTGACCAAATATATCTACCCTTTTATACAAGGAGTTAGTTAAGTTCCATGTTCTAGCTTGGTTGCTTGTGGGAAATTGGATTCATGGGCCGCGGAAAAGGTACACCCAAGAAACAATGATCAATCCATGCATTGTCCATATGTTGACAAAAGCTGCCCTCGTACACAGAGATAAACCCCTCTGAAATATTTGGAAATGTTAACAATTCCGTTAAAATGGTAATAAATAGATAAGTCAGGAACCTCGCATACATGAATAAGTCATTCAACTAACATTGTTGACCTATACCATCATCATTGAATGTATGATAGACAAGATGGTGGTGTCATAGACTCCCACCACGCACATGATTGAAGGTTATTTTGTGTAAATTGCGAGGATGTGAAGTGTTCAAAAGGCTTTAGAGGTCAAAATGGATAAAAGGGTGTCCCCCATATTTGATCAACACCAAATTATGATAAGCCTTGGTATTATACTTTTGCTTGTTTTTTTACTCTCTCGAGTCTCATCCCCTCTCATCTTTCCTCGTGTTTCCTTGTCTCCTCCATTCCCACTCATTCAAAGAGTCCATTCTCACCTAAACTAATCTGCATCCTCTCTCATCATCCTTATCCTCTCTTACCCGACCCAATCCACTCATCTTCCACTAATATGACCACTCGTTCTTTAGCCTCTCATCCAATCCAATCCACTCACATCCTCTCATCTATTTGTTCAACACCTACCAATGAGAAATACCTATTATGTACTATGTCATGGCAATATTGAACCAATGATGTTCAAATATCCAAAATTCCAAAGGTAATAGAAAAGTAATAACAAGCAATGCCATGGCAAGATAAGAAGGCATGCTACGACCACATCTATTACCCATTTGGAACTCTATTCGCCAACGAGATTTTAAATTGCTAGATGTGCAAACTTTTGAGCAAAACCCATAAAAAACACTAGCCCAGTAAAACTAAATAGAACAACTGCGCATGGTTAAGATAGTTCATGCTCCCATTAAAGCTATGAGAACTTGTTTAAAGCATATCCTGGCAATCCAAATTTCAAAAGTGTGTTGCCTTGTCCACTACGGAGGCTAAATACATAGTGGCAACTGAGGCTGGCAAAGAAATGCTTTGGATGAAAAGGTTAATTTATGTGGTTTTTTGTGACAATCAAAGTGCAATGGACCTAAGCAAGAACACAATGTATCATTCACAGACAAAACACATCGATTTAAGGTATCATTGGTTACGATTGGCAATCGAGGAACAAATGTTGCAGTTAGAGAAAGTTCATACAGATGACAATGTTGTTGATATGCTAACAAAGGTGGTTCCAAGGGAGAAGCTTGAGCTATGTGCCAAGCTTGCCGGAATGGAGATGAATTGAGACACAAGGAATCTTCTCCTTGTGTGACTGGAGGGGGAGATTGTTAATGTGACCATTTGGGTTTTTTCTTTTAATAATAGTTATTATTAGTAGTAGTAGTAAGAAACAAAACGAACGTTTCTTTCTTTAGTAACTGTTACCCGTTTATTATTTTTGAAAATGGACAATGTAAAGTTTTTTTGGGTGTGTGAGTCTGTAAAGAAAAAAAGAGGGAAAACAAAACAAAACGACCGTTTTCTTTGAGACGTATAAGAAGTAGAAAACGAGACAGAAAGTGAGAAGGAGAGAGAGTGGAAAAGAGAGAGAGGTAGTGAAGAAAAGAGAACGAAAAACAACAAGTTTGGTGTTCAACTCTTCTACCTTCCATTCACTATTCAATGTGAGATCTACACTCTTACTACTTCGACTTATGGGCTTTATCATCTAGTTTTTTATTCTCTCTTGTCTTTCACTCACATGTTTGTGAGTTAGTTATCATTTCTTTGGATTATTGTACCCATCTTTGCTCATAGTATTTTGCTACATGTAACATATCTCTACTTTTCTCTAGTGTATCTAGAGGTAGAGCTTGTATTTGTGTTGTATCCTCTTTGTTGATAGTGGATTATTTTGGACTTTGTCCCGTGGTTGTTTCCCTCATTGAGGGTTTTTCCATGTTAAATCTTGTGTCATCTTTATTGTATCATCGTGTGTGTTTTGTGGTCTTTTATTCGATCGTTACCTCATAATAATTGAGCATAAACCCAACGCTTGTAGTATACTCTTACGTGTCTATATCTCAACATCCCCTTCCCTCCTAAAATTTGGTATGACCTTGATGATCTAAGCATACTTATCATGTCTCCCCATTCTAGATGGGGGTTGACATGCTTGTTGCCTTTGTATTAACAAGTTAACCAAGGATGTTCTTAAGATGAAATGCGTAAGGCTTGACCATTTAGTAGCCAAGAATATGAGTAATCTTTAAGGAATGAGAGCTCTAGCTCTAAACTGAAGAGATGATGATGAAGAAGAAGTTTCAAAAGGATTTAAATTGAATTATATTGTCATTACATTGCCAATAGGCCTTTTTCCACCTACATGCCATATCTTTTGTGCCCTTTTTCTTAAATCAAACTTTCCATTTGGTTGCCAATGTCTTTGTCCCCCTATCCCCGTGAAATTTCTAGAAATGAAGTATACAACATGTGCGTAACATTGATTTTATATTGTGTAATTTAGGTCTTAGTAAATTGAACTCCTAAATGTTTAAGAGCCTCCTAAGGATATTGAGTGTATCATTTCTAGGTCTCCCATGTCATAATTATCATGGTCTCTATTTTGAGACTTGGTGTGTTGAGGTCTCCCAAGAGGAACTCTTTGACGAGATTTGGGTACCACATAATGCATTAAGCTTAAATATTGTAAGTTGATTCTGTCCCGTTTATTGGTGTCTCTCAATTCCTAGATTATGATTGTTTGCTTTTCCATATCTTGATCTCTTAGGAGATAAGTAACATAATCCAATGCATAAGACTCGTGATTCGTGGCATACTTTGTTTTGGTAGGCCATTTACATTGCCAAGGAAGATTGGGGTCCATTCAACCACTATATATAGTATGACTCGCTTTTTGAAGAAGGGAAATCTTCCTACTTCATTATGAAGTTTTAGTATACTTCTTTGGGCAAGTTCTACTCTCCCGTACACTTTAACAACTTTTGCCCATTCTTTTTTCAACTCGGCTTTCATTTTCACAGATTAGTGCTTAAGATATTTATTGTTGGCAATTTTCATCTTCGTTGCTTGATATTCAGCTCCAAGATATTTATCATCTTTGTGGAAAGTAGAGTTTTGCACTGTAGGACATTAATAGTTGTATCTATGTTTCTCTTGTTTGAGTTAATAAAATCTCAATGTTTATCTCAAAGTTTGTTAAACATACATCCATGTTCTCATGGCTAAATAGGCTTCCGGTTGTAATAATACACATATGGTGGATATGGATATGATGCCAAAACAATTATATGTACATGTGATGGGAGAAGGTGAGGAGGAGAGGAATGCTCAATATTGGGATGTAATGCATGTAGTTGCTAATGAAGCACTCAATGACATTTTATTGGACAATATAGATATGATGGACGACGTAGAATAGGATGAGATAGTGGAGGTGGAGATGCTAGGTAGGGAAATTTTAAAGGCGTTTTCCATGTTTCATGAGAGAGGCATTATTTGCTTCTTTATAGGGAAAAATCCTTTCAAGGTACATTGGGTGGCGCAATGGCGAAATGCAATGGTAGGTAGAAATAGTGTGGAAGATGTGTATAAAGGTCCAAGGGTTTTTTTTGAGGTCATTTTTCGCACTGAAGAACAATGGGATAAATTGTTATCACGTATGCCGGTCTTTTACGATAATAATTTAGTCTATGTTGTCCCTTGGAGACCACTAGCCAAGTTTTAGGAAATTTTGAAACAAGAGTGTCCAATATGGGTGGAAGTAGAGTGTAAAGTTTCTTTCTTACGACATATAGTTCAGGGTGCAATGTAACGATTGGGAAAGGTGATAGTAGCCCCAAACACCAAAGCATATAATAGATATAAGTTACATGTATGTTATGGAATACCGCTAAAAAGAGACCTTTGTGGCTTAACATAAAAACTAAAGAGATGAGGTCATTCCATTGCCAATTACATTGGGGATCATTCGTCGGTCATTGCTTCCGATGTGGTGGTTTGGGCCACATCATGGCAGAATGTCAACAAAAACAGGCAGTGGAGGTGATTAATAATTCCATGGTGATGTGTTAATGCTAGAGTATGTACTGAAAGATAATGAGATGCTGAAAAGTAAGGGGGGAAATGTGGAAAAAGGTAAGAGTGTCGTTATTTTGGAACACAAAGAAAAAGATATTGAAGAAACACGACAAGATTTAAGGGATGAGGATTGATCTTGAATTAAGGTGGCCTCTAAGGTCAATCATCCAAGGTACCAAAAAGTCAAAGTGTATGAACATCATGGGCAAGAGAGGGGTAGTTCCTCTAGGGATCCTATAGGGTTATCACATGCACATAATTATGAACACTTGAAAGGAAAGGGAAAACCGTAGCGAGGGTCACAATATAAACAATCTGAATCAAGGGACAAAACCTTTCAATATTAGGTTTGATAATGTCACAGACACACCAAGCGCGAACTAGGACGTGGAAAACAGATGATGGGGCTACGAGCGATGGATGAACTTGGAGCTAGATGTGACAAGACTAGGAACTCTAGATGTTGTGAGCGACATGAGGGCATGAAGAAAGAAATAAAGATTAAGGAGACAAAGATGAGGTGAAATGAGAATACTAGATTGATGTGTCAATGATTGGTGTTGAATCCCTTGAAAGGGACCGATGTTACAAGTATTTATACAAGTTCCGAGATTGAATATTGAAAACGGAATAGCGTGCGGAAGCAATAGAAAACCAAACACAGAAATGCAAGTTTAATGGAGAGCTTGAATGTACACAGTATGCGGGAGAGACAGAGAAAGAGAAGAACAACATAAATCTATTATCAACAACTTTGTAAAAATTCTTTGCATATACAACATGCTCAACAACACTATTTATAGAAGTCCTAAGAGGACTGACAGAAGTACGGTGTACTTCAATGCTCACATGAGCGTCCAACGCTAACTACGAGTCATTAACTACTTAGTAGTCTAGGCTGCTACTAGGCTTCCGGTTACTGCTGGATCCGGCTAACTGGCTCCCCAGCTCACCGGTTCACTTGCTCACCGGCTCACCGATCCGGCTCATCCTTCCGGATGCCGATCCGGCTCAGGCTTATTCAACCAATCCGGATCCGGTTGAGCTTGCTGCTCAACACTCCCCCTCAAGCTCAACTTGAGATCGGATCGTAGTGTTAGTCTCCATGGCAACCAGTCCTTCCACCCGGCTCCTTCTGGCGTCACTCCGCCTCGCTCGCGCTCCTCGTCCGGTCCGGTCCCGTTTGCCACGACCCTTCTGATTCTGCGCACCTCGATCTCCTTGGTCTGCTTGTTTGCTCAATAGGCCCAATTCAGCTCCCTCGCTACTGTGACTTCGGCGCTTGCCGATTCGCCGATTCCTTCGTTTTGGCGTCAACTTTTGCTGCCTTCTCGTTCTCTTGGCCTTGAATTGATCCGGTTCTTCCGAATCGGCTGTCTCCGATTCGTTCCAGCTCTTGTCCGAATCGGTTGCTCCCGATTCGTCTTCCGGTTCCAGGCCCTTCACCACATCGGACCATGTCCGGGTCTTGCCCTTCTTCTTCCGGTCGGCAGTTTCTTTGCCTTTGCCTGTTTCGGTGTCTTTGCCCGTTCTCCCCCTCAAGTGTGGCACGTCGAGATGCTAAACACCAAGCAGTTCGATGAAGTGTTGCAACTTGTCCGATCCGAGCGGTTTGGTGAAGATGTCGGCAACTTGCCGATCCGTATGAACATACCGAAGTTCGACTTCACCGCTCAGGACACCCTCACGCACGAAGTGGTAGTGCACTTCTATGTGTTTTGTGCGAGCATGGAATACGGGGTTCTTGGTGAGCTGCATGCTACTTATGTTGTCGTAGTATATCAGGATCGGGGTCGGCACCTCCATCCGCAAGTCTTGCAGTAGTCTCCAGAGCCAAATGGCTTCACAGGTGGCAACGTTAGCGCCCCCCTATTCAACCCCAGTGCTCGAAAGGGCCACTATTGGCTGCTTTTTGCTGCTCCACGCAATAGTCGCGCTACCAGGGGAAAACATATAGCCGGAGGTGGATTGGCGATCCGATGCATCGTCGGCCCAATCGGCATCAATGTTGCCGACTAGCTCTTCGGTTATACCATGCTAGTATAACAATCCCTGTTCCTTCGTGCCGCTCACATATCGCAAAATTCGATGCGCGCATAGAAGGTGCTCCACGGTTGGCTTCTGCATATATTGGCTGATCACGCTGACCGGATAACTGATGTCGGGTCGGGTGATTGTCAAATATATAAGGCTTTCGACGATTTGTTAGAACCGCTTCTCATCGCAGGCCGGTTCGGAGTCGGGACGGGGCTTTTGGTTCTGATCCAAGGGTGTGGAGATCGGTCAGCATTCCGTCATGCCGAACTTGTACAACATATTCAACACATAGTGTCTTTGTGAGAGCAATATGTCGTCGGGGGTTCGGATCACGTCGATCCCAAGGAAATAGTGAAGGTCCCCCAGGTCCTTCACTCAAATGCGTCTGACAACTAGGACTTGACTCGACTGATTTCATCGAGTCCGGGTCCGGTGATGACTAAATCATCAACATACAACAAGATGAAAACCGGACCATCTGGACCTTGCATGATGAATAACGAAGAGTCGGACTTGGAGGCCACAAACCCCATTTGTTAGGAAACAGGTCCCTCCGGATGGGATGACCCGGTGAGAACCGGATGACAAGTACCCGGCTACGGAAGACCCGGTGAGAACTGGATGAGGAGTACCCGGCAAGAGCCGGATGATGAAGGCCCAGTGAGAAGTGCTCACCGGATGAAGGGACATATTCGTAAATATGTTTTCTGAGAGTCCATTGGGGCTATATTTGTAAATAGCCGAAAAGTCATATTAGTATAAATATGACTTAGGGCAAACTTAGAAGATGGTTTTTGTTGTTGTCATTCTTGTAGGTGCAAGATTAGAGCGCAACAGTGTACAGAGAGTGAGAGAGAGAAAGAAACAAAGAGGTCATTGCCTCTGTTGTAACCGCCGCCTGTGGCGAAGATCATTAGCACGAGGTTGTTGCCTCCATGAGCTCACTGTTGTAATCTTTGTGATATAGTGATAGTTTGGAGTCTGTGGACTTCAATGAAGAGAGCAAGGCTCATGAGCTCTAGGAGAATATCGACATTATGTTTCAGAACAAAAATGTTGTTAACCAGGTTTTGGTATTCCGGAAGCTAGTAAGACTCCGGTACCAAGATGGCTCCAGCATGGCGGAGCACATGAATGCCTTCCAGGGGCTGATACACCAGGCAACATCATTGGAAGTATCTCTCGCCGACGAGGTACTAGCGCTACTCCTGCTCGGTTCCCTCCCGGATAGTTGGGAGACGTTGGTTGTCACTTTGGGCAACGCCAGGCCGGAAGGGAAACAGTTATCCCTAGCAAGAGTAAAGTCGAGCTTGCTAGATGAGGAGGCGCGTCGGAAAGATAAGGATACGAGCTCCGACTCCAAAGCGCTCCTTACCGAATCGAAACGCGGAAGACAAAGGAACCATAGTCCCTAGAACCGGGAGAAGTCGGGGACATGGTCAAAGTCAAGGGCGAGGCCTACTTGCTTCTATTGCGGCAAGCCGGGACACTTCCAAAAGAACTGTCGGCATTTCCGAAAAGACAAGGAAACCGACGGTACCGATTCAAAGCGGACACCGGACCGGAACGGTAAAGACCAGAGGGGGCCAGACCGGAAGGGAACGACGACAATCGCGGCAAGTGAAGAAGAGTTGATGCTCATCACCGAGGAGAGTGAGCTAAACCTTGCCGGCGATGAGATGACCTGGGTGGTCGACTCCGGAGCGTCGTTCCACCTTACCCCGGACCAGAAATGCTTCTCATCCTACTCAGCCGGTGATCACGGCTGTGTCCAGATGGGGAATGAAAGCTAACCGGATGCAAGCTACTGCTGAAGGATGTCTGACACGTTCCAGAGGTTCGTCTGAACCTGATATCAGTCGGTTGGCTAGATGATGAAGGCTACACGGGTAACATCCGGAACAGTGTTATGAAGTTCAGCAAAGGGAGCTTGATTGTGGCTCGGGCCCGGAAGGTCAACACGTTGTACCTGATGAATGCCCGGTTATGCCCGGAAGAAGTGAACGTGGCATTCGACACTGCCGGTGAGTTGTGGCACAAGAGACTGTGTCACATGAGCGAGAAGGGGATGAAGAGGCTTGCAGAAGACAACCTCATTCCAGTGAAGAATGTGCACTTGGAGAAGTGCACTGATTGTCTGGCCGATAAGCAAAACCGGACCTCCTTCCGACCAAGGCCACCGATGAGACGTAATGCACCACTGGAGTTGGTGCATACTGATGTGTGTCAAGTGGACACGAAGTTACATGCAGGATCGCAGTACTTCGTGACGTTCATAGATGACCACAGCCGGAAGCTATGGGCCACACCATTGAAGACGAAGGATCAGGTGTTATCCGTCTTCAAAGACCTCCACGCGAGAGTGGAAAGAGAAACCGGCCGGAAGCTGAAGGTGGTTCGAGCAGATAATGGAGGTGAATACCGGGGGCAGTTCGAGGAGTACTGTCGCTCGAAGGGAATCCGGCTCGAATTTACCGTGCCGAAGACGCCGGAACTAAACGGGCTGGCCGAGAGGATGAACCGGACCATAATGGAGAGGGTTCGGAGTATGTTGGTGCATGCAAAACTACCCAAGAAGTTTTGGGCTGAGGCACTATCGACGGCGACATATGTGATAAACAGATCATCCTCAGTACCCTTGGACGGAGACACACCACAAAGAGTCTGGACCGGTAAGGAAGTGTCCTACCGGCATCTGAAGGTATTCGGGTGTCTTGCGTACGTGCATGTAGCTAAGGACCGGAGAGGAAAACTAGATCCGAAGACCCGACCATGTATATTCCTCGGTTACGGCGACGATGAGTTCGGCTACCGAGTGTGGGACCTGGTCGACAAGAAGGTATTCCGGAGTCGAGATATTATCTTCATGGAGGACAAGACGCTCGCCGACTAGGAGTCGGAGAAGAAGATAATGAACTCCCAGTCGACCGGTAAGGATCGATTCCACGATGAGCAGACCCAACCGGCAAGAGACCGGTTAGCACTCGAGGAACCAGCCAGTTACGATGAGGATACCGAACCGGCAGAAGAAGAAGTAGAGGAAGCTGAAACCGGAACCGGCCAAGACCCCGAATCGGATTCGGATGAAGACCAAATGGAGGAGCCGGTTACCGAACCCCAAAGACGGAGATATCCTCTTAGAGAGAGAAGGGCCTCCCGGATATTTCCGAATGCAGAGCTTGTTCTGCTAACCGATGAGGGGGAGCCAGAAAGCTTCGAAGAAGCGAAGGATGACACCCATAGCCGCAAATGGTTAAGTGCCATGTAGGATGAGATGGATTCCCTGCATGAGAACCATACGTACGAATTGGTGGAGTTACCGAAAGGAAAGCGGGCACTCCGAATTAAGTGGGTGTACAAGTTGAAACCGGGAGATGCCGGCAACCCCCCGAGATACAAAGCCAGGATCGTGGTGAAGGGTTCTAGCAGAAGAAGGGCGTGGACTTCGACAAGATATTTGTCCTGGTAGTAAAGATGACCTCCATCTGGACGGTGTTGAGTATAGCGGCAAGCATGGACCTCGAGGTAGAGTAGCTGGACGTGAAGACAACATTCCTTCACGGTGACCTCGAAGAGGAGATATACATGCAGCAACCGGAAGGATTCGTGGAGAAAGGGAAGGAGCACCTGGTTTGCCAATTGAAGAAGAGCCTCTACGGGTTGAAGCAAGCCCCCCGGCAATGATTCGAATATGTGTCTCCGATTCAGCTTCGGAAAACCTCAACTTGACGGTTTTACCGATTCGGACATGTCAGCTAATGTGGACACCAACCGGTCTACATCCGGGTATGTAATGACATATGCAGGGGGAGCTGTTTCGTGGCAGTCGAGGCTGCAGAAGACGGTTGCGTTGTCAACCACGGAGGTGGAGTACATGGCGGCTGTGGAAGCCGGCAAGGAAATATTATGGATGAAGGACTTCATCGGAGAGCTCGGTATCCGGCAAGATGAATACCGGCTCTATTGCGATAGTCAAAGTGCCATCCACCTTGCTAAGAATGCGGCCTACCATTCCCGGACGAAGCATATCCAATGAAGGTATCACTGGATCTGGGAAAGAGTAGATGACCAGGAGTTCGCACTGACGAAGATCCACACGGCCGAGAACGGGTCAGATATGCTAACCAAAGTACTGATACCTGACAAGCTGGAAGCATGCCGGAAGCGGATCGGACTAGTAAGACATCCCATGCCGGAGTGAAGGGGGAGTTTGTTAGGAAACAGGTCCCTCCGGATGGGATGACCCGGTGAGAACCGGATGACAAGTACCCAACTACGGAAGACCCAGTTAGAACCGGATGACAAGTACCCGGCTACGGAAGACCCGATGAGAACCGGATGAGGAGTACCCGGCAAGAGCCGGATGATGAAGGCCCGGTGAGAAGTGCTCACCGGATGAAGGGACATATTCGTAAATATGTTTTCTGAGAGTCCATCGGGGCTATATTTGTAAATAGCCGAAAAGTCATATTAGTATAAATATGACTTAGGGCAAACTTAGAAGATGATTTTTGTTGTTGTCATTCTTGTAGGCGCAAGATTAGAGCGCAACAGTGTATAGAGAGTGAGAGAGAGAGAGAAACGAAGAGGTCGTTGCCTCTGTTGTAACCGCCGCCTGTGGCGAAGATCATGAGCACGAGGTCATTGCCTCCATGAGCTCACTGTTGTAATCTTTGTGATATAGTGATAGTTTGGAGTCAGTGGACTCCCGTGGTTTTTCCCTCTCAGGGTTTTCCATGTTAACATCCTGTGTACTCTTCTCTTCTTTGTGTCGTGCGTTTCATTCCCGCTTTTTTTTTCTGTGTTTGATCCTAGACTCGGTTGTGGTCGAGCGTTGTTTAACGGAGCGTGTAGTCCTTAGTGATTTTCTTTCGGTTGTTGCCAGATATTATTCCGTGTAGTTCATGTCACCATCTTCGCATTCCAAGCTCGGGGGGCTTGCTTCAGGCCATAAAGTGACTTCTTCAGCCGGCATACCGCTGACTTGTTCATCTCCGACTGGAAACCGGGGGGTTGGGTCATAAAGACCTCTTCTTCAAGATCACCTTGAAGAAATGCATTCTTCACGTCCATTTGGTGAAGATGCCACCCCCTTGCCATAGCAACCGCCAACACCACACGAACAATCGTCATCTTCACTACCGGAGCGAAGCTCTCGTTGTAGTCGATTCCATGGGTTTGCGCGTATCCCTTCGCCACTAACCAGGCCTTGTACCGGTTAACCGAACCGTAAGCATTGTACTTTACCTTGTACATCCGATCGGTTTACAGTGTCGGGGAGGGTCAACTAGGTCCCATGTGTCGTTGGCATCAAGTGCCCGCATTTCTTCCTCCATAGAGGCATGCCAATTTGCGTCCTTTGCCGCTTATGCGTAGCTCTCCGGCTCACGCACTTCCACCACCTTGGTCCTATAGGCATAGTGATGCGCCATGTATTCATTGTACTCGTACCGCTTCACGGGGTTCTTCTGGCGGGAAGACCGGTGTAACTTATCATTACCCGGTTTGAGGCCCTTCTTGGCCGGTTCAGTCTTCATTGCCGAAGATCCGCCTTTTTCTTTTTCTGAGTCTGATTCGCTCCGATCCAACTCAACATTGCCGGTTTTGTATTTCGACATCTTCTTCTTCCCCTTCTCTTTGCGTGTGAACCGTCTCCTCGGTTCCTTGCACGGGGGGAACACGGCAAAGTCTCCACTACTCACCGGTTCATCTTCCTACTGGTCTGTCTGACTCAGTCGCTCGTTCGGTCCGCTCAATCGAAACGATTCCGGACTCATATCTAGAGTCTCGAACCCTTCGTCTTCTAACTGGACCGGTTAAGGCTCACTAGCCTCATCCTCCGGTAATGGGTCGGGGTTGGAAGTCGGAGCTGGTAAGGCATACCATGATGCCATCTCATCAAACTCAACATCCCGGCTAACTCGGACCTGCTTCCTCCGGGGGTTATAACACTTATACCCCTCTTGCTCATGCGAGTAACCGACCAAGATGCACTTCTCCGACTTTACATCCAACTTCCTACGCTTTTCATCCGGCACATGCACATATGCAATCCTACCAAATATCCAAAGGTGTCTCAAATTCGGCTTGCGCCCAAAATACAGCTCATGCGCAGACACCTTGTCACCGATCCGGTTTTGGATGTAGACGGTTGTCTGGACCGCCTCAGCCCAGTAGGAATTTGGGCATGCTCTTCTCCTCCAGCATCGCCCCTACCGCGTCAATAAGCGACCGATTCCTCCTCTCGGCCACACCGTTTTGCTCCGGTGTGTATCTGCAGCTAAACTCTCTCTGAATTCCTTTTTGTTGTAGATAACTGTTGAATTGACTGGAAAAATATTCTTTTCCACCATCCGACTGCAGGCACTTGATCTTCCTCTCCGTTTCCCGTTCAACCAGTTTTTACAGGTTCCAGAAACACTCGAAGACTTCGCTCTTCTGCTCGATGAGGTAGATCCATGTGTGTCGGCTATAATAGTCAATGAAGGATACGAAGTATCGACTCTCGCCAAGACTAACATTCTGTACCGGTCCCCATACATCCGAATGAATAAGGTCAAGCTTGTTACGACTCCGGTTTCGTTCGGTGGGGAATGGAAGCTGGTGTTGCTTCCCGAGTTGGTAGGCCTCACATACTTGGGCCTTCCAGCCACTAAACTTTGGCAAACCGAAAACAACTTGTTTCGTTTGCAAGTCTTGAAGCCTCCGGTAATTGATGTGGTCGATTCGCTTGTGCCAGAGATCAATATCCAATTCAATCTTCTGTCCTTTGGCGAACTAAGCGGTGCTGACGTCATTGGTGTCGAGGATGAACATCCTCCCATCTCTGCGCCCTTGCGCAATAATCTGGCCCTCTTCCTCGATGAAGCACCCAAGGTGCGTAAACCACACCTGCATCCCCTAGTCAACGATCTGACCGACTG
This sequence comes from Azolla caroliniana, assembly GCF_043228905.1. Classification (NCBI taxonomy): domain Eukaryota; kingdom Viridiplantae; phylum Streptophyta; class Polypodiopsida; order Salviniales; family Salviniaceae; genus Azolla; species Azolla caroliniana. The sequence continues at coordinate 686,816 of NW_028230441.1, read as the reverse complement.
ACACCAGGTTCTTCGTGATAGTCGGAACATGTAATACGTTTATCAGCTTTCCCCTCTGTCCGACATGGCTTAAAGGGACTTCTCCGACATGCACGATTGGGTGAGGAGTGTCGTCTCTGGTTTCGACGACTCCCGGTTGTTCCAGTTTCTCCAAGAAGAAGAACCACTCTTTGTGGCTTGTCATGTGATTTGACGCACCGGAATCAACGTACCACACTTCCTCTGATTTGGAAGTGGTCTTCTTCATCGAGTTAGCCTTGTGTTTCATCACCAAGGCTAGCCCTTTACTGGCTTCTCCGGTTTTGGATACTCCCGATCCTTCTGCATACTGCAAGTATTGCCAGTTCTCTCTATCAGCCATGCCGGATCTGTATCTGTCCAAATCGGCGCGCTTCTTCCAACATTCACTTTCTTTGTGTCCCTTTTTACCACAGTACCAGCATTCTGTGTCGGCCTTTGCTTGCCAGCCTCCGGCGCCGCCTTGACTCCCCTCTACTTGTGGAGGGTCCGGAACTGTTGTCTGCACGTTCTTTATGCCTTCAGTCCTATTCTTGCCGGCCGCTACCATTGCGAGCCAACCTACCTCATCCACCACGCCCATGGGGCCGATCCGCTTCCGTGTATAACATCTGGTTGTCGGTGGGTGCACTTGTTGACGCACCGGCGTGGTTCTCCTCTACAAGGAGCATCGACTGTAAGTCAAAAAATGACGACATATTCTCCCTTGTACATACCGCCGTTCGGAACGCTCTGAACTTAGACGCTAGGCCCCCAAGACAGATCTGCACCATCTCATCTTCCTCTACAGTGACGTTGATAGAGGCAAGTGAGTCATAGATCTCTTTGATTCGGGCCATGTAATCAGCTACCGACATGTCCTTCTATCGGACATTGCTCAACTCCTGTCGGAGTTGTAGCTTCTAGGCTGTAGTGTTTGCCGCAAAAACCTTCTTCAGGTTTCCCCAAGCTTCTTTTGGCATCTTGGCATCTCGGACATGGCTCAGCAATTGGTCTCCGACACTGGACGCAAAGCAGTACATTACTCTGCTTGCCGCTTGTTCCCACACTAGGAAGTCCTTGTGTGCCGCATCAGGTGTTGTGTCGTTGGCTCCGTCGACATAGCTACAGTAACCATGCCCAAGTAGGTACTGGTGCATCTTGTAAGACCAAGATGCGTAGTTGGATCTGTCGAGCTTCTCCACCGGGAGCGAGCTAGCCATTCCTCTGTCCATTACTTCTCTTTCTGTTGGATTCGACTAACCGGCTCACCGATCCGGCTCATCCTTCCAGATGTCGATCCGGCTCAGGCTTATTCAGCCGATCTGGATCCGGTTGAGCTTGCCGCTCAACAAATATCTCTAGAATATACTCATGTAGAATATATCGTACAATATCTCTAGAATATACTAACGACTAGAATATTCTGGTTCTGAAATGTATTATATGCTAGACTATAGAATACTATATCATTATATATAAATGTATGCTCATGTCAAAATGGTTGAGCATGACATTTTGTTGATATGAGGTTGCAGGTTCAATCCTCACCAACCATGTAATTGATGTCATTGTGTTGTGACAGATAAGAACTGTAAAATCATCTACCATTACAGAAACAAAATTGGAAAAAAATAAATTCATTGGGGACAATGGTTTTAGCCAATAATCAATGACCACTGTGCAAAATGCATATGCAGTTTTAAGTGATTATTTTGGTGATATACCAAAGATATTGGCACAATGGGAACGGGAACAGGCCAAGATGAAACATAAGTAGTGAGTGATGACGATAGTCACATGGAATGTAAGGGGAATTTGTTCTCCATCTAAACAATATGGTATGTCGAAAAATATTTTTAGTGGTGAATGAGATATATTATGTGCATTAGAAGATAAGGAGCATGCTAAGTCTGGGTCTTTTTTTCATCATAAGCAATATAAGTTTTTTTTATGTTGGAGTCAATGGAGGAACTTATTCCGGTGTAATGGTTATTGTAAGGGATAGTTTGCAACCAATAGTGGTTCAAAGAGATGTAAGTACTCAGCTCTTGGTGCTTGAAGTTAATTGTGAAGGGAAACATATATTGGGTGGTTTGTATTTATGGATCAAATGTTGCAAGGCAACATGTGGATCTTTCGGGATGTTTAAATCAAGTTTTACTTCATGGAAGATCTGGTTTTTTTGTTAGGGGATTTTAATATGTGTTCTGAGGTGGGGCAATCTACTTCGATGGATGGCCAAATGGATGCTCCGAACGAGAGGTATGGGATTTGTTTATGATGGAGGTCTTAAGGTATGATGCATGGACTTGGATCAATGAAAATGATGTTGGTTATACGTTTCAATCGGCACAATATAGATCGTATTTATATTATGCATGATGACACATTCTTGACAAAGTTTTCAACTATGCAAGTGTATAGGGGAATTGGATCATCAGATCACTTCCTAGTTGTTTTGGAATGCACACATCAAAATGTGGACAGTTTTAGAATTTTATTGGGAAGACAACCATTGAGATTTAATTCATCTTTTCTTGGACATGATAAGTTTAAACTTGCTATGGGACAATTGGTGGGGGAGTTTGCAAGACAAGTCAATGTCCACGGTATTTCGTCATGGGATATTTGTCTTTCCAACATGATATTATGGAATTTATCAAGCATCCATCCGTAAACAAAAGAGGAGTTTGATACAACACTTTCTAGATAGATGTAATGCATTGTTGGTAAAAACTCCATTTGATGATGTGTTGTTGGATATTTGTTACCGGCTTAAGGTAACACGGTGTCGGATACTCGTACCTTTGGTATTCGACTCAAGGTCTTGTGGTTGGGGACTATAGTTGTGTCACGTCGCTCGGTGAGATCCAATCGAAACAACACACATATGAATCGAACTACCGTTGTCGTGAAGATTTTCGTCCATAGGGGGAAAACCGAGCGGAGTGAGCAAAACCGGGGTGTGCAACATTGCACACGCACATGATGTATTTGTAAAATATTAATAAGAACAAATGTAAATTGTAAGAAATGCACCACAAGATTCCTAAAATGTAAATGTGATGTGCACTTATGTGCACATCCACATGAGAAAGAGAGGGGTACATAAGAGTACGAGGTGAGTAATGGGCACAATAGTATGTGTGAGGAGTGGGAGTTAAGGCCCCATCGATCCCTCCTCCAAGAATCTAAGCAAATATCACCCCATTGAATGAAGGGGATATTTAGTCCCTCCTTTTTGTAACGGCTTTCTCTCCTTATGCTATAAAAGGAGAGGAAGGGGCACCATTGAAGGGGTTGCCTATTTTGAGTGAGAAAAGGTATACTACTTAGGTCAAGGGTTTCTATTCGGGTTTAAGGTTTCTTCCAGGGTTTCTTCATCTCTTTCTTTATTTATCCGATTAGGGTTTACATTCTACTTATGTTTTGAGCCCAGCCCACGCGGCCGTGGTTGTAATCGCATTGCAGCTTTCATGCCCATAATATACATAACTTCATAAATATTGTCTCTTTCTACTATCTCTACCGTGTCAATCTCTTCCACTTTCCTCATACCCATCTTCCCATCTACTCCCTAGTCCAAGACTCCCGTGGTCCCGCCTTATTCTACACACGCTGTCGTGAAGAAAACCGTCCACAAGCGGAATCGGTGCACCGGAGCGTAGGAACCGGCTCTTCATGCACGTGCGCCTTATGTTGTACATAGGAGATCCTAGGCAGGCGGATTCGGTAGGTAGGGTGTTAATAGGAAACAGCTCCCTTTTTGCCTAGGGGAGGGGGAAGGGCTGTCGGTTGGCGAAGGGAAGGCTTCTCTCTCTCTCGGGCGCGCAAACTCCATAGCTTCGTTCTGTGCAGGTTTCGGGAGGCTCGCGTTGCTCTGAGGAATGCCCGAGTGCTTCCGGCAGCACCTCCAACCTGCTCCTTTCTTTCTATACGTTTACGAACAGGCATCGGCATCTGTTCGCCGGCCTGTTCGGTTGTAACCGACTTCATGTTTTTGTTTCTTTCGTGTTCTTGTTGTTGTCTTTGTTAATACATACATACCTTCGTGTCTCTCTGTGTCACTGTCCCACTCGCGTCTTTGTGTCGAAGGGCCGTGTCCCTGTGAATCTACGCTCGCACGTAGTGGGTCTCTTCTCTTTTCTCTCTTGCTCTTCGGTACAGGACCCCCGAGGTCCCGCCTCATTCCACGCATCCGCGAGGAATACCTCGACATCTTGGTGAACCCGACGTGAAGGAGGCGGCAAAAGAGCAGAAGATGAGGGGGTCGGATCTTGCAGAGGCCATGGCTTCGGCCATGGATCGGATATTGAGCACACGCGAGGGCACCGGCGCCCTCGACAGAGCCATTGAGGCGGTTATTGGTACGATCGGCCGGTTTAGCGGAAAGGATGCTACGAAGTATTTGGCGTCCTACAGGGCGGAAATGCTGATGCGGGACATTCCGGAAGAGAGGCGTCTTGCCGGGTTCCCTCGAGTGGCGATGCCGAGCATCCATGCGGAGGTGCTCGAGGTACGGGCGGAGAGCCGTACCTGGGAGGAGTTCGAAGGCCGACTCCTAGAGAAATATGGGCTGGACGACGCGCTCCGGCTTTCGAAACGGGACTTCATGGCATGGGTGGAGTCCCCCGTCAAAGGAAGAAACGCGTCGGCACTCCTCTGGGAGTTCGAAGAATGCTTTGCGCGCCTTTCGGCGCTTGACCGAACCATTCTAGATACGAGTCGGGTCCTACTGTTCGTCAAGTCGGTGGACGAGCGGGACCGGGATCAAGTCGGCTCCTTGCTGGAAACCGAAGACGGGCTGACAACCGACTGGGCTGCGGTTAAGAGAGTTTGTGGCCGTTTCGACAAACGGCGAGAATGGGTTGACAGCGAGAATGGGTTGACAACGGGGCGGCCGGTGTGGGCTCTGTTACAGCAAGGAGGCTTGAACCGGCACCGCAAGTGCGAAGGGAAGAAACCCGGGAATGGCTCGAAACAGGTCTGGCTTCGACCGGCATGGTTAATGGCTCGTCCGGAGGAGCAGCGCTGGAGGAGTTGACGCGGGCGATAAAGGATCTCCAGATCGCCCAGACTCGAAGGGAAGGCGGCGAACCGGCTCGTGACCGACGGCCGGCAGCGGGGAACAGGTGCATGTGGTGCGACGAGGTCGGCCACATTCGGAAGGACTGCAGCGATTTCGCGGAGGCGTTGAGGAACCGGGTGGTGTACCTGTGGGAAGGTCGGGTGCATGCCGGCGATACCAGAAGGGCCCTAAACCGAAACGACGGGCGAGGAGGTATGAAGAGACTGATGGAAGAGGCAGTGGCCCGACACGTGGAGGCCATCCACTACTCGGCGTCGGCCAGCATTCGGGTCGGGGGCAGCGAGGCCCGAAAGGAGGGCAAAGACGGATTCTGGTCGGCAATGCTGGAAGGTCTTGCCGGCGCACGGCTGAGGAAAGATGAAACGGACCGCGCTGAGAGACGTGTCCGGGAAATAACCGGGTGGAGCAATCCGGTCGAGGAGAAGACGGGCTTCGTAGAAGCCGCCTGCCAGAACTACGAGGCTCTGGTAGAAGACAAACGAGTGGGGAAAGCCGGAGCGGCCGGGCCTACACAACGGTACGAGACCCGATTCGGGCAACGACGGAACGATGCCGGCAGGTCCAACTCGCAAGATAATCCCAGGAAGGGCGGATACCGACTGGGGACGGAAATAGAAAGGACTACGGACCTACGGAAGGTCCTAGAGGAACGGATCCTCGACAGCAAAGTGGAGCTGTCATTGCGAGAGGTGCTAAGGATCGCCAAGAAGGAGTTCCACGACTCCATTGTAGACTTGGTGAAACGGAAGAGGCTGTCGACGGAGACGGAACCAGAAAGGTCGGTGGAGGTGCGGACGACGCACATCGACGACATGGCGATGGAAGACGAGTGGCGGAGAGCCACTATTCGAGGCCGCACTGGGCCCGAGCGACCACGGAGACCCCGGTAAAGATCGGAGAGGTTCAGGATCCGGTGGTGGCACTGGTGGACCACGGTTCGGAAATAAACCTGATGTCCATGGACTTCTATAAGAAGGGGAAGTGGCCGATCAACACCAAGCACGGGTGGAAGATACGGGCGGCGACGCGCGCCATTGAGGAACTGCATGGGGCCTGCCCGAACGTGCGAGTCAAGATCGGCGACGTCGAGATTGACCAGCACTTCTTCGTACAGGAGACGTCCTCACACCCGGTCATATTAGGGGAACCATACATCACGGCGGCACGAATGGAGACCAAGGTGCTGGACAACGGTTCGGCCTACGCGAGGGTCAAAAGCCAGGACGGGCGCCATTCGGTCCAATTTCTGACGGTGCGGCCGAACCACGAGCGAAACCGCGAATCCCTCAGTGGCGAGAACCGAGAGGATTTTTAGAAAGGGCTGCCAAGGCGTGGGGCCGAGACAGTCCGGACACTCGAGAAAGACCCCACAGTTGTACGATAGAACCGTAACCGAAGAAACCCTGTACGATAAGAAAGGGATTTTACTTCTCCGGCGACGGAGGGTGTATGTTAGTCGGCATCGTTGGCCGAGAAAAAGCAAGGGCGGAAGTGCGACTTCGAGCGTGCGGAGTTCTCGGCCCGAACGAGGAAATCAGCGGAGCCATGGAGGCGGTCTCCTTCGACGACACCTTAGGAATGCTGAGGAAGGTAGTCGGAGAAGACCTTAACGAAGACCGGATGATACCGGTATGTTCCGAAGAGATGTACGAAGTCATCGCGAACTTCAGTCGGGGGCTCGGGTCGGATCGGACGGCCCGAGTTAGCACGAAGTACAAGACTGTGGACCGGAAGGTAAGGCCAGTCGCGGCACCCTTACCGGAGGGCAGCGAGTCCCGAATTAGAGGGGTTGCGTCGGACCCCAGTTTACGAGATCCGGCCTACATAGGACACACCTTCACCGACGGGACGCTCCGGGAGCTCAAGATCGGTGGGGGCGGGTTCCTACTGCCGGCGGAGGAAGACCCGAGTTAGCACGAAGTACAAGACTGTGGACCGGAAGGTAAGGCCAGTCACGGCACCCTTACCGGAGGGCAGCGAGTCTCGAATCAGAGGGGTTGCGTCGGACCCCAGTTTACGAGATCCGGCCTACATAGGACACACCTTCACCGACGGGACGCTCCGGGAGCTCAAGATCGGTGGGGTCGGGTTCCTACTGCCGGCGGAGGAAGACCAGTTTCGGAGAATGCTCAGAAGGCACGGGAAAGCCTTCGCATTCTCACCGGAAGAAATCGGGTGCGTAGACCCGACAATCGTGGAGCCGATGGTGATATTCACGGTACCGCATGTGCCGTGGAATCTCGAGCCGATTCCGGTACCAAGAGCTCACATCCCGGAGTTGATGGAGCTACTGAGGCAGAAAGTCGATATGGGCATTCTCGAACCGTCGAGTGCCCCATACTCGAACCGATGGTTTACCGTACCAAAGAAAAACGGAACGTTGCGCTTCATTCAAGACCTGCAGCCGGTCAACAGAGTGACCATTCAGAACGCAGGAATCGGACCGACCATAGACGAGTTCGCGGAGGCCTTCGCCGGAAGGTCGATTTACTCGGTTGGTGATCTGTACTCGGGGTACGACCAGTTCCAGCTAGCCGTGGAGAGCAGAGACATTACGACGATGCAAACTCCCCTCGGCCTAGTGCGAATGTGTACCCTACCGCAAGGAGGAACCAACTCGGTGGCCCACATGGTGAATGCAATGAACAAGGTACTGAGGGATTGCATCCCGGACATCACCATGCTGTTTCTAGATGACATCCCGATCAAGGGGTGCCCGGTGGAAGAGAAGGACGAGACACTCGGGCCGGACGGATGCCGGCGATTCGTGGCAGCACACATCGACGACTGCGAGAAGGTGCTACAAAGGCTAGAGGATGTGAGGCTCACCTTCTCCGGGGAGAAATCGGCCTTCGGGCAATCAGAAATCCTGGTGGTCGGACACCTATGTGGACCATATGGGCGGAAGCCGTCTCCGGCAAAGGTAGAAGCCATCTCCGCGATGAAGACCGACTGTAGCTCGGTTACGGAAGTTCGGAGGTTCCTGGGGGCATGCACGTTCTACCACATATGGATCCCACATTACGCCCACGTTGCGGAGCCGCTATACGGGTTGCTGAAGAAAGGGCGAAAATTCGAGTGGCGAGACGAGCACACGGAGTCGGTCCGGAAGCTGAAGGAAGCTCTTGCGGCAGCACCGGCGCTCCGGAAGGCTGTCTACGGGAAGGGTACCCCGGTATACATAACGGTGGATACGAGTCCGACCGGGATCGGATGGGTCGTCAACCAAGAAGACGAGGGCGGCATTCGGTTCCCGATCCGATTCGGCGCAAAGGTCCTCAGTGAGCGACAGCGAGGGTACGCCCAGGTTAAACGCGAACTTTGGGGTATCGTTTCGGCAGTAAAGACCGACAAAGACTACCTGATCGAGACAGAAGTGATTATCGAGACGGATTTCCTGCCAATTCTCGGCATGGTTTCCGGATGCGCGACACCGGACCTGGCGATGCTCAGGTGGATAGCGTACATCAAGTCCCTGGGCCCGGAAATACGGCACATTTCCGGAAAGGACAATGCCATGGCCGACATGCTTTCGAGGGCGAGGTTTGATGACGAGGGCGGCATGGTTTCGGAGGACGAAGAAGTCGGCGTGGACTTCTTCGAGGCGGCGTACGTGACGACCGATGGGGCGAGCACTCCGGCACTTAACGGCTTTGACGAGAGCAAGTACGACGGCGAGTGGCTACAGATCGGTGGGTTTTTTAGGACAATGACGCCGGATGCGTCATGGACGAGGGACGAGTCCAACCGGATCCAGACGAAAGCATACCGATTCTTTCTCCGGGACGGATACTTATGGAAGCACCCGAAGAAGAGGAACGGCGTCCCACTCCAGGTGGTGGCAATGAAGGAAGAACAAGAGGAGCTGCTGACGGCCTACCACGACAGCCCTTGGGCTGGACACCGTGGAACGTGGGCCACGTTCGAGAAGATAAAGGGGAAGTACTGGTGGCCGGGACTGTACCGGGACGTGCATCAGTTCGTGACAACTTGCGAGAGCTGTCAGATGCACTCCGTAGTCCGACATTGGGACGAGCTTCACCCTACGTACCCTCCGACCATCCACTTCAAATGGATGGTAGACCTGGTGACGATGCCGATGGGAGTAGGACAGATGCGGTATCTGGTCCTGGCTCGGGAAGATCTGACGAACCAGGTAGAAGGCCGAGCCCTTCAGAACAAAACGACCGCGGCCGTATGTCGGTTCCTGATTGAGGACGTGATATGCCGGTACGGGTGCGTCGGGAAGATCGTGGCTGACCGCGGGGAGTTGGACGCCGAAGAGGCCGAGGAGTTGTTCGACCGGCTAGGAGTCAAGCTCTCGCTTACCACTGCGTACAATCCGGAGGCGAATGGAAAGGTGGCGCGCGAACACAGACCGATCGTCAAGGCGTTAGTTCGGGCATGCGGAGGTCAAGTCGGGAACTAGCCGCGGCTGCTGCCTTACGCGTTGTGGGCTAACCGAACTACGCACAGTTCGGTAACCGGGTTCATGCCGGCAGAGCTCATGTTTGGGCAGAAGCCGGTCATGCCGATGGAACGTACGATCTCCTCGTGGGCAACCGTGGACTGGAGAGACGAGATGAGCCAGGAGGAACTGCTGGCGGCGCGTATACGACAGCTCGAGCGAAGACCGGAGGACGTGGAGCAGGCTGCGGAAAAGCTTCGGGAAGCAAGGATGAGGAACAAAGCCCGGTTCGACCGAACACACCGGCTCCGACCGAAGAAGATCGAGGAAGGCGACTGGGTGCTAGTCTACGACAGCAGCCTCGACAACCAGCACTGAGCGACACGGAAGTTCGCAAGAAGGTGGTTCGGGCCTTACATGGTACAAAGCGCCAACGACAACGGGACGCACCATCTGGCGGAACTCGACGGCACGAGAGTGGCGATACCGGTAGCTGGGAAACGGATCAAAGCGTTCAAGAAGCGTCACGACGACGAGCCGGATCCGGTTAACCTGGACCGGGACGACGAATGATCCGAAACTGAGGAAGAACCGATGGGCGGGGAATGAAGCCTGGACCGGTTTTCTCCGTCCCAACACAATTTGGCGCATGCCAGTGGATGCGCGGTTAGGTGGGGGCGGATGTCGTGAAGAAAACCGTCCACAAGCGGAATCGGTGCACCGGAGCGTAGGAACCGGCTCTTCATGCACGTGCGCCTTATGTTGTACATAGGAGATCCTAGGCAGGCGGATTCGGTAGGTAGGGAGTTAATAGGAAACGGCTCCCTTTTTGCCTAGGGGAGGGGGAAGGGCTGTCAGTTGGCGAAGGGAAGGCTTCTCTCTCTCTCGGGCACGCAAACTCCATAGCTTCGTTCTGTGCAGGTTTCGGGAGGCTCGCGCTGCTCTGAGGAATGCCCGAGTGCTTCCGATAGCACCTCCAACCTGCTCCTTTCTTTCTGTACGTTTACGAACAGGCATCGGCATCTGTTCGCCGGCCTGTTCGGTTGTAACCGACTTCGTGTTTTTGTTTCTTTCGTGTTCTTGTTGTTGTCTTTGTTAATACATACATACCTTCGTGTCTCTCTGTGTCGCTGTCCCACTCGCGTCTTTGTGTCGAAGGGCCGTGTCCCTGTGAATCTACGCTCGCACCTAGTGGGTCTCTTCTCTTTTCTCTCTTGCTCTTCGGTACAGGACCCCCGAGGTCCCGCTTCATTCCACGAATCCGCGAGGAATACCTCGACAACGCGCGGAAAAATGCGACATCTTTGGTGAACCCGACATGAATAGGTGGCAAGGGAGAAAGAGGATGGAAGAAGAAGACATCACGGAAGTAATGATGAGGATGGTGAGGGATTTTGCAAGGCAAAGAGAAAGATGGGACGAGGCATACGAGTATGATCGACGCGAGTTCGGTCTATGGGTAGCATCGGCGAAGGCTCCTCGAAGCGCAATGAAAGCATTCCAAGAGTTCGAGCATCGTTTTGCTCAACTCTCAGACCGGGATCGAAGATTGGTGGGGGCGGACAAGGTCCTACTATTTTTAAAGGTTGTCAATGAAAAGGGGAGAATGGCCATTTTATCCGAACTCGAAGACGATGAAGGGGCATATGGCCTCATCGAGGATTGGAACAAGGTAGAGAGGGTATGCCAACAACATGAGAAGATGCGGTCGTCCGCAACACGGCCCGCAAGCGGCAACGAAAGGAGGATGGTGAGTGACTACGCGTCACCGCCGACAGAGGAAAGCTCCCTGCGGAATGGTTTGGTGGAGCTCGACATCGAAGCCTTGGTATGGGAAGCATACAAGATCGTGAAGGCACAAATTGAAGCCGAAGAAGGGTCTACTATGGAGACGGGCCCGAGAGGATCGGAGGATGCAGAGGAAGACGCCTCCCTACACACGAAGGACGGGGCCTATGCGGAGGCCGAAAGAGCGTACAACAGTGACATGGGAGAGGGTGCGGAGCGAGCCACCCTCTTATCTTGCGGGAAAAGGACGGCCACGGATAAGGCCGGGAACTACGAAGCAATGAACACCACTTCGAGAGTGGGCGTAAATTTCGAGACGCGATTGCCCGAAACATTCTACGAGGAGGTAGCAAGCATAATCGAGGCTTGCGGAATTGAGGAAGAGATAGCCACGGACCACAGCGTCCGAACGAAGGAGGCTACGAACATGACATCCGTGAGGGATGGTACCGGGACTTTTCCCACACCTATTCTAGAGACTTCAGTGGTCGGCCCCGAGAGCCCACGTGACACCGGAGAGACGAAAGGTGGCGACGGCAAAACGGGCAACCAAGACGAGGACGAGGAGAACGAGGGAGAGGGTGCGGAGCAAGCGACCCTCTCGTCTTGCGGTGAATGGACGGCCATGGATGAGGCCAGTGACTACAGAGTGGGGAGCACCACTTCGAGAGGTGTGCGAAGACCGGGTCTAGTGGATTGTGCGAAGACAGTGGTTCGGCGAACTCCGTCGAGTATGGTGGATCAGATGGAGCCGACGGTTCGAGAGCATACGGCGGGTACAGCGGACCGAGAGGCTACGGTGGTCCATGTGGAAAGGACGGGCATGCTCGAAGTGGAAGATGAAGTCGAGCAAAGTTGAGAAGGACACTAAGGACTCAGTTGATGACCATGACCGAAAATCTCACCTCTTTCCCCTTCTTGGCACATACCGGTGGATGTGCGGTTTGGTGGGGGCGGATGTTGTGAAGATTTTCGTCCATAGGGGGAAAACCGAGCGGAGTGAGCAAAACCGGGGTGTGCAACGTTGCACACACACATAATGTATTTGTAAAATATTAATAAGAACAAAGGTAAATTGTAAGAAATGCACCACAAGATTCCTAAAATGTAAATGTGATGTGCACTTATGTGCACATCCACATGAGAAAGAGAGGGGTACATAAGAGTACGAGGTGAGTAATGGGCACAGTAGTATGTGTGAGGAGTGGGAGTTAAGGCCCCATCGATCCCTCCTCCAAGAATCTAAGCAAATATCCCCCCATTGAATGAAGGGGATATTTAGTCCCTCCTTTTTGTAACGGTTTTCTCTCCTTATGCTATAAAAGGAGAGGAAGGGGCACCATTGAAGGGGTTGCCTATTTTGAGTGAGAAAAGGTATACCACTTAGGTCAAGGGTTTCTATTCGGTTTAGGGTTTCTTCCAAGGTTTCTTCATCTCTTTCTTTATTTATCCGATTAGGGTTTACATTCTACATATGTTTTGAGCCCGACCCACGCGGCCGCGGTTGTAATCACATTGCGGCTTTCATGCCCATAATATACATAACTTCATAAATCTTGTCTCTTTCTACTTTCTCTACCGTGTCAATCTCTTCCACTTTCCTCATACCCGTCTTCCCATCTACTCCCTAGTCCAAGACTCCCATGGTCTCGTCTTATTCTACACGCATGCACGGAAAAACGTGACACTATGATTGTGGAGATTGTGGAGATTGTGGAGATTGAACCCGAGCCGGCTACAACCGACCAGTTACTTATACGCTATACAGAACGTGTAGGAAAAACTCAACATAGATAAACTTCGACAGAGAACACAGAGACAAAGTATCAACAAACATATTTCTATTATAAAAAACAAGTTGATACAAGACTATTCGATTAGATTTTTTACAAGCTTTCCATGTCCCTTTTTATAGGGCTCATGGGCGGTTACAAACAGAGGGTGAACCGCTAATAATAATAATAACTATTCATCATTTTTAATTTCCACCTTCTTTAATAACAGAGGCCGGCACACTTGTATCTCTATCCAACAATTGTCAGAGTTCAAACTAGAGCCGATCGATTTCTGTTTCAGCATTAGCTACCACCTTTTTCGCTTTCTTTGTTATCGCTTGTTGTGCCTCGATCTCCTCCCGCATTACTTGTACTTCAGCGGTTGAGGGGCCCTTCGGATCGATAGCCACTTTGGATGGCCGCAACTGCTCTTCCAACTATTTGATTAGTGTTTTAGCCTCCTACGGTTGTTGGTTGGTGTCCTTAGCCATTCTTCCGCATTGACGTTAGGATTACATATAAATATGCGGAAGTTGATGCTTATTAGATGCACTAACAATGATCTGGTTGATCTTGGATGGGGTGGCCAAATATTAGATCAAGGAAATGATTGTCGCCACTTAGGTTATCCGATTGGTGTTGATATCTCGTCATCGCAAAGTTTGAACTGGATATCGAGGACCATTTTGGACAAATTTATGTATTGGAAGTCTCAAGCATGGCCATTTAGTACTTGTCTCAAAGTGGTACAACCTGTAAAGAATCGAGTGTGATTATATGCAACGGACTAGATTAAGGATTTGTGTGTGTGTATGTGTGTGTGTGTGTGTGTGTGTGTGTGTGTGTGTGTGTGTGTGTGTGTGTGTGTGTGTGTGTGTGTGTGTGTGTGTGTGTGTGTGTGGAAAGAGGAGAGGAGAGGAGAGAAACACAAGATAGATAGGAAAAATGAAATACTCAAGAAGATGTATGTATTAGGAAGTGGAGAACAACTACAACAATATGAATATCACAAAGGACATTAACCGGCACATTACAAAGTAGGAGGAGGGTGCTTTATATAACTTGCTCTCTCTCTCTCTCTCTCTCTCTCTCTCTCTCTCTCTCTCTCTCTCTCTCTCTCTCTCTCTCTCTATATATATATATATATATATATATATATATATATATATATTCTCTCACTAAAATGCTCATTGTCTCTCTAGAACCTTGGGTAGTTATGGGGGAATATGGAACTCATTAGTTATGTGTCATAGAATATGATTCTATGACACATAGTTAATGTGTAGAAAGTAGTGGTGACTTTTGACCTTTGAGTGCTCATAGATTCTCAAAAGGTGTGTTCACACACTAGACTAGGTTGAGCTTGATTCGCAACACAACCCCTCAAGCTCAACTTTGGTCAGCTTCCGGCTTTCGGCCTGAGTGCTCATAGATTCTCAAAAGATGTGTTCACACACTAGACTAGGTTGAGCTTGATTCTCAACACGCCCCCTCAAGTTCAACTTTGGTAGGCTTTTGGCTTTCGGCCTTCCTATGGTGTCCATCTTAGCTGATGTCCGCTTCGATTGGTATCTGATTCTCTCTTGAACTCCCCCGCAAGCTTGGCAAGTCAAGGATCATCAGTCCAAGGTTTCACATGAATTGTCGAAGCTCGTCGGCTCCTAGGGCTTTGGTGAAGATGTCAGTTGTCTAAAGTTTCGTGTTGATATGTTGAAGGTCGACATCTCCAGCTTGAGCGGGCTCTCAGATGAAATGATGGTGTATTTCAATATGCTTCATGCACATGTGGACCACCGGGTTGAAAGCCAAATGAATACTACTCATATTGTCGCATTAAAGGGGAATTGGATCCTTGATGGGAATGCCTACATGTTTCAATATTCTCTTCTGCCAAACGACTTCACATGCAACCATAGTCGTGCCCCTATATTCGGCCTCTGTGCTTGAAAGTGCTACAATCGGCTACTTCTTGCTACTCCAGGAGATGGCTCCACTTCCGAGAGAGAAGACAAATCCTGAGGTCAATCATCGATCAGCTCCATGGCCTGCCCAATCGACATCTGTATATCCTTCGAGTCGAATTGTCCTGGCCAACTTATAGAGAATTCAATAGTCCATTGTTCCACTCATGTATCGTAACACTCGCTTAGCACAATCTAAATGAATATCTCGTGGAGTTTGCATGAATTGGCTAAGGAGGCTGTTTGGATAGTTGAGGTAAGGTCGAGTGACCATGAGGTAAATGAGGCTTCCAATAAGTTGTTGATAGTTGGCTCACACTCTTTTGTGCCAGAGTCGGCAACTAGCTTTAGGTTTTGATCGAGAGGGATTTTCGCAGACTTACACTCAGTCATCTCGAACTTATATAATAAGTTGAGGATGTAATGTTATTGGGAGATCATAATGCTGCATGGAGACCGAATTACCTTGATGCCTAGGAAGTAATGGAGCTCTTTCATGTCCGTCGTCTCGAATTTTCCAGAGAGGAGGGTCTTGATCTTGTTGATGTTGACTAGATGCTCAACTCTAATGACTAGATTATCCACGTATAGGATGATGACAATCAAACTTCCAGATGGAGTTGTTGGATTTTGACATTCTAAAGCTAATTTGATAAGATATTGTGTTATCTTCGAATGTCAAGCATGTGGCGCTTGCTTAAGGCCGTAGAGTGGCTTCTTGAGTTGACAAACTACTTTCCGATGGTTCCTGGATTCGAAGCTAGGTGGTTGAACCATGTACACCTCTTCTAATTCGTGTTGGACGAAGGCATTCTTTATGTCCATATGGTGGAGGTGCCACCCTTTTGTTGTTGTAAGAGCAATCATGGTTCAAACAATCATCATCTTGGCCACTAGGGCAAAGGTCTCTTCATAGTCGACTCCATGTCTCTCTGCATATCCTTTCGCTACAAGTTGGGCTTTATAGCGATTGACAAGGCCGTCGGCATTATACTTCACCCCGAATATCCATCTACAACCGATTGACTTTGTGAGGTGAGTAAGGAACGAAATCCCATGTCTCGTTCTTACTAAGAGCTTGCATCTCCTCATGGATTGCTTCGACCAATAGCAGATCTTTAGTGGCTTCGGTAAACCTTTACAGTTCACGAACGACTACCACCTTCATCATAAAGGCATAGTGGTATGCCATGTGGTGGTTATAGCCAAATCAACTAACTGGATTCTTCTCACGGGTGGAGCGTTGGAGTTTTTCATTTGTTATGGCAGTGGCTTTCTACTAGGTGTCCTCGTAATAGGCACATCAAAGCCACTAAGCTCATTGTCGAGTGAGTGAGTTGATTCGTTGTCATCAGATTGATAGTCTTCATATTCTGGCATTTTTGCCTTTCCTTTGTCCAATTTCTAACTTGGTTGTGACATGTTTTGCTTGCTTGGAGGCTCTTGTGGTCCGCTCAATTTGGTTGAGATCAGACTCTCCTCGGGTATTGACCTTAGCTGATCATTGTCCTCTATGTCGTCAAGGTTGGTTGGAAATGGTTTGGTAGGAGTCGGCTCAGGTTTGTACCATGTGTTGAGAATCAAGCTCAACCTACTCTAGTGTGTCAACACACCCTTTGAGAATCTATGATCACTCAAAGGTCAAGAGTCACACCACTACTCTCTACACATTAACTATGTGGCATAGAATCATATTCTATGACACAACTAATTAGTTCCATATTCCCCATGACTATGAGTCTTCACATTCCCCAAGAGAGAGTAGTTGTTGTAGTGAGTTAACGAAGAGAGAGAGAGGGTGACCTTATATAAAGCACCCTTCTCCTAATTCATACAAAGTCAGTTGTGACTCCTTGTAATGCAGCATTTTGTATTTGCTATTTTACTTGTGAATATACATCTTCTTCTTCTTGAGTATTTCATTTTTCTAGCTTATCTATCTTGTGTTTCTCTTCTCTCACACATAACACACATCTCTTCCGCCACTGTACAAGAATCATATCCTATTCTTTACACCATGATGCCAATTCGTCAAAGACGACGTCCCGACTTACATGAACCTTCCAAGTAGAGGAGTTGAAGCATTTGTACTGCTTTTGCTCTAATGAGTATCCTACGAGGATACATTTCTCCGACTTGGGATCTAGCTTTTGCCACTTTTCGTCGGGAATGTGTATATATGCAATAGAACCGAATATCCTTACATGGGATAGATCCGATTTCTATCCATATTACTTCTTGTGAGGGGTAAGTTCATGCACGTTGGATGTCGTGCATCGGTTCATTAGATAGATGGTTGTGCATGTTGTTTCGGCCTAATAAGACTTCGGCATGTATGTTTCATTAAGCATAGCCCGTGCTACTTCGAGGATGTGTCGATTCTTTCGTTCTGCTACTTTGTTCTGTTGTGGTGTATGTCGACATGAAAATTCTCGCCGGATTCCTTCTTGTTGAAGGTATGTTGTGAATACATCGGAGAAGTATTACTTACCTTCGTCCGATCAAAGGCATCTAACATGCTGACATGTTTCCTTTTCAACTCCACTTTTGAATTTTTGGAAGTGTGCAGACACTTCACTCTTCTGTCTCATGGGGAAGATCTACGTGTGCCTAGAGAAGTTGTCGATAAAGGTCACGTAATACTTTGTTCTGTTGTGGTGTATGTCGACATGAAAATTCTCACCGGATTCCTTCTTGTTGAAGGTATGTTGTGAATACATCGGAGAAGTATTCCTTACCTTCGTCCGATCAAAGGCATCTAACATGCTGATATGTTTCCTTTTCGACTCCACTTTTGAATTTTTGGAAGTGTGCAGACACTTCACTCTTCTGTCTCATGGGGAAGATCTACGTGTGCCTAGAGAAGTTGTCGATAAAGGTCACATAATATCAGCATTCGCCGAATGTAACCGTATGAGCCGGTCCCCATACGTCAAAATGAATTACATGCAGAAGCCCTTTGCTTATGTTCCTCTCTTTGGAAATGGTTACCAATGTT
Organism: Azolla caroliniana; assembly: GCF_043228905.1. Classification (NCBI taxonomy): domain Eukaryota; kingdom Viridiplantae; phylum Streptophyta; class Polypodiopsida; order Salviniales; family Salviniaceae; genus Azolla; species Azolla caroliniana. The sequence continues at coordinate 668,797 of NW_028230441.1, read as the reverse complement.
GTTTGCCAAATTTATAGGCTGCACACACGTCTTCAATCTCTTTCTCTTTGAAGGTCGGGAGCCCGATGACGACGCCTTTCGATTGCATCGCCTTGAGTTTTTGGAGATCGATTCTTTGTGCCATAGCTCTATGTCCGCATTGGCTTTGGTGCCTTTTGCAAACATGGCCTATTTCATCTCATGCGAATCGAGAATGAACATTCGGCCCTCTCTTCATCCTCCAACGAGGAGTCGGCCCTCTTTCTCAATGAAGCAACCTGCATGGTTGAAACGGACTTGCATCCCCTGCTCCACAATTTGGCTAACTAAGACCAAATTCTTCGTGATAGTTGGTACCTGGAAGCTCCCCCTTCTTCCGAATGTTCCTCGGTTGTTTTCGTTTTCTTGCCGAAATTAGGATTTGTTTTCATAGGTCGGACCTCGCCCGCCCCGTCCTTGGCCGAATCGGCCTCTTCTTGGTCGACCGCATTCTCTTCCTCCATTCAAGTGTGTGTAGAGCATTTGACCTTCTGAGATGTTGGTCTTAGTTCGAACATGGTTTTCTTCAACGGGTCTTCAACCAATAACATTGATTGAAGATCGAAGAAAGAGGGAGGATTCACCCTTGCTAGAACGGTGGTTCTCATCACGCTGAACCGTGGTGCGAAGCCGCCTAGGCATATTTGCACCATCTCATCATCCTCCACATTGGTGCTTATTGAGCCAAGTGAGTCATAAAGCTCCTTGATCTTCAAGGTGCAGCTTGTGATGGACATATCCCTTTGTTTGATATTGGTCAACTCTTGGCGGGGTTGAAGCTTTCATGCCGTCGTATTGGCGGCGAATATTCTCTTGAGATTCTCCAAAGCTTCTTTCAATGTCTTGGCTTCCCGAATGTAGCCAAGCATGTGGTCATGGACACATGTTGCCAAGCAATACATTATTGGGCTTGCCGCTTGCTCCCATGTTGAGTTGGCATCCTTTGGGTCAAGTTTATTTTCTTGTGCTCCTTTGATGTAGCTCCAATAACCTTGACCGACAAGGTATTGGTGCATCTTGTACTCCCAAGGTGCAAAGTTTTTTCGATCCAACTTCTTAAAGGGAAGAGTGTTGCCCATTTGAGTATTCATGGTGGTCGATGTAGATTTCTTCCTTTTTCTTCTCTCTTGGACACAAGCTATTGTTGGGAGACAGGTCCCTCCGGATGGGAAGGGAGAAGAACAGTGCCGAAGATGGTATGAGGAGTACCCGGCTACGAAGAGCCGGATGATACAGGCCCGGTGTGAACCGGATGAGGAGTACCTGGCTACGGAGAGCCGGATGATACAGGCCCAGTGTGAACCGGATGAGTAGTACCCGGCTACGGAGAGCCGGATGGTGCAGGCCCGGTGTGAACCGGATGAGTAGTACCCGGCTACGGAGAGCCGGATGGTGCAGGCACGGTGTGAACCGGATGAGTAGTGCCCGGCTACGGAGAGCCGGATGGTGCAAGCCCGGTGTGAGAGACATATTCGTAAATATGTTTCTGAGAGCCCATCTTGGCTATATTTGTAAATAGCCGAAAAGTCATATTAGTATAAATATGACTTAGGGCAAACTTTTAGTGGTGGTCATTTTCTGTTTTGCACGAAATTAGAGTGCGTAACTATACACAGAGAGAGAGAGAGAGAGATCGAGGTCGTTGCCTCTGTTGTAACCGCCGTCAGTGGCGAAGATTGTGAGCACGAGGTCGTTGCCTCCGTGGACTCACTGTTTTGTACATTCTTACATAGTGACAGTTTGTAGCCTGTGGACTGCCGTGGTTTTTTCCCCTAGTTTGGGGTTTTCCACGTAAACCTCCTGTGTAGTGTGTGTGTATCTCCTCTCACTTCGTGTCGTGCATTTGTTTCCCGTTTTCTGCGTATGTAAAGAAGCTCGGTTGTGGCCGAGCCTTGCGCATAAGGAACGTTCGGTTCCCGTCAGCTATGTAGTGACATTACGATTGCGATGAGCCGGATTTCCTTGAATCATCCGCGTAGACACAACACATGAGGATAGGCTAGTTCGAGATACCAAATCGCGTTGATACCATGTAAAGAATTGAGTGTGATTCTATGCAGTGGAATAGATTAAGGATTTGTGTTATGTGTGTGTGTATGTGGACAAAGGAGAGGAGAGGAGAGAAACACAAGATAGATAGATCGATAGATAGGAAAAAAGAAATATTCAAGAAGATGTATACATATTAGGAAGTGGAGAACAACTACAACAATATGAATATTACAAAGGAGATTAATCGACACATCACAAAGTAGGAGGAGGGCGCTTTATATAAGGTCACCCTCTCTCTACATTCTCCCACTAAAACGCCCACTCTCTCTCTAGAACCTTGGGGAATATGCAACTCGTTAGTAATGTGTCATAGAGTATGATTCTGTTACACGTAGTTAATGTGTAGAAAGTAGTGGTGACTTTTGACCTTTGAGTGCTAATAGATTCTCAAAAGGGTGTTCACACACTAGACTAGGTTGAGCTTGATTCTCAACACAAGCTATAATTATTCCAATGATTTTTTATTTTTTGTCATTATTACCATGGACAAAGAAATCACTTGATCATTTAGCTCATTAATATGTACACTAGAAGAAAGAAACAAAACTTGGTATGAGTTGGATATCATGGAACAATATTTGTACCCCAAAACAATTAGGGGTAGTTGCGTTACTAAATTTAGAAGACCATATGGTGGCGCGAAGATTCTATCTTTTGAAAGGTATGTGCATAGGTACCCAACCTTGGGCAGAAATAATTAGTTATTTTTTGGAAAAGGTTGGTATATATCATGGGAAAATGAGAATTACAACTTCCTGGTGGCATATTGTTAATTGTACCCGAGCATTTAAATGTTCAGAATCTATTATGGTTCAACAATTGGTGCTTTCTTGGCAACAATGTTTGAGTTTGTTTGATTGGAGGCCTCCTGAGTGTAGAAAAGATATAAATTCCTTGGCAACAAAGGTGTTGGCAACTTCAAGGATATTACACGAGGATCGAAAGGAAAGCCTAAATTCATAGTTCAATCAAATGGCAAGGCTAGGCTTGGTAACTGTGGAAGATGGTATATTAGAGTCACGTATGAAAATGGTGGCCTTTCAGACAATCAGACATAAGTTTCATGTGCCACGTGGATATGGCATATTTGGCCATCAATATTGGGATTGCCTCGATTAGATTTCTCGATTCCAGAGTTGGTGGTCGAGGACCCATGGAAAGATTGGTCATTTGGTATTGGGAAATCGATTTTAATGGTGCACACTAATGATGTGTACCATAAGTTGGTTGAAGATAGATCTTGGTTAGCGAATAAGATTTTGGATACATGGTATATTACTCGACATGTAAAGTGGTGGCGTAGAGTTTCAGATGGGGGGTGGTAGTCTCATCTTCCATTTCGTGCAAAGGTGTTTCTTTGGCGTGCTTTAGTTGGTGCATTGTCTTTATCAATGGCCTTAAAACGAAGACATATTTCATATGGGACATGTTTTTTCTATACAATGTTTGAAGAAGATGCCAGACATAGGTTCATTACATGTCCGGTTGCTAAAGCCATTTGGGTGATTATATCACAAATTTGGGCACCAATAACTCGAAATATTTTGTCGCCTTATAACTGGGTTTTTATTGATAAGGATAAAGCTATGCCTGCACCATCACATAAGGTTGTGTTTGACTACCTCAGATATTGGGAGATGTGGTTTAATTGGACCATGAGAAAAGGGGTCTTGTTTGATGGACTTCATGGGGTAACACAACAACTTCGCAGGTCTTGTTTGATGGACTTCATGCGGCTTCGTGTGCATTAGGGAAGAAGAGAAAAGAAACCCCGACATGCAATTGGATCATAAACTCTAAGAAAAAGCAAACACTAAAATACAATTGAATTGCAACACAAACCCATGAACTCCGACAGAAAAAATTCCTAAAAATGCAAGACAAGGAAACCCTAAAAACGCAATGTAGAGAAGGGGCTTTACAAATCAAATTTTGATTATCTTTGTTTCGAGTCTTCGACATATTTCAAGAGGACAAAGGATTGACAAAGGATTGAGGACAATTTACCACAATATATAATTGCAAACTAAGCAAAATCCCTCGAAGGTGTGGGTTAGCAAAGTGTATACACCATTTGAAATTTCAATATTATCCAAATCATGGAGCTGCATTTAGACACGTAAACATTACAGAAAACCTGAACTAATATCACAAGCACTAGAATATAGTTTTGAAGTGGATATTGATGAAGTGACGACTCTTTATAAAACCCTTGTTCCTCCATCTATTATTTAATTTTCAAACCATAGTACTGGAACGTAAAACAATCATCCTCAAAGTATTAAATTATGCTTAACAAAGGCTTAGGCTTAAACCAACTTCTATTTCATACTTATCTTATAATATACAGCAAAATTTCCCACTTGCAAGGAAATGCAAGGACTTTTATTCCTCACTTATAAGGGTGTGAATTGATACGTTATCCAATGTGTAGTACCCATGAACAAATTTGGATCCTGAAGTTTTTATTTCATAGTTTGTATATTAATTGTGTCATGTTTCCTTTTCATAGAGAATGGGTTCCTTAAATCAATGAGATAAAAAACCTTGCAATGTCCTTTTATTGTATCATAGTGTTTGCGGAAGAGTTTCCCAACCTTTAATGACAACTTTCACCTCTCATTGTTTTCTTCCTTATTAATATTTGAAGTGATCCCTACAATAAGATTTCATTTAAGATTTAGATAAGATAAGATATATTACTTCACTGAAATACCTCTACAAATTGTGCCAAAAAATTTCTCTAGTCTAAAGACACTTTTTGGGCTAGGGATTGGTGTACAAATTTGTGATTCTTATGGATGCCATATCTTTAATTAGAGGTTAAAGTTTATAGATTGATCTCTTTAGTGGTTGATCTCTTTGTATCTTTAATTAGAGGTTAAAGTTTATATATTGATCTCTTTAGTGGTTGATCTCTTTCTGATGGTGACGGTTGAAGCCTCTTGCAACCTAAGGCCAAATTCAGCTACTAGTTTGATCAACATCAGTTTAGAAACATGCAAAAAATTATCAATGCAATATAGTCCAGAAAGCCATGGATTGATAACCTGGACATGTACGTAGCAAGAATAGCATGAGAAATGGCACCTATATGCATAAGCAAAACCTATATTTAAACGATAATGAATGGTACAAAAACTACATTCCGCATAACTACCATCACTACATTACTAACTCAATGATAAGTTACACCAGAACAATTCTATCCTACTTGCTATATGTAATCCTATTATATGAACAACTTTCCACATTTTTTCAGCTGATGAATGAATAGAGCAAGGTATGTTAGTCTGTACAATAAAGACGACATTTTCAACATTAACAGTAACCAATTAAACAACTTACACTACACTGCATGAGTACAGAATCGTATGATTCTATTTTATAGAAATGCAAAATAGAAGCTAGAAAAAATATACAAAATGTTATGATCCATTGTTCATAGAGGTATTATTATCCATAGAGTAAAGGTTTGCACTGTAATAGAACAATCTTCATAAGGTTTAGTTTTTGCAACCTTATTTCACAGGCTATAATATCCTTAAAGCAATCATTCAGTTTGTGGAGCATACTTTGCATCAAAGTGCTTGACCTTGTTCTCAAGCTCAACTGCATTGGCTCCTACGATCCTATCAATAGCAGCTCCATTCTCAATGAACACAAATGTCGGCATTGCCCGAACTTCGAATTGAGAGCTTATATCCTAACAAAACAAAATAGACAGTTACACCATCAAGCCCTACTAGGGTAAATGCCTTCCAAATCTCCCTGGCTAGGGTTGAAAACATTTTACTATAATCATGAAGAACACAAACTCTTACTGTCAATTCATCCACGTCCACTTTCACAAACACCACATTGTGGTACTTCTGAGACAACTCAGCAAAGATGGGAGCAATGAACTGGCAAGGTCCACACCAAGAAGCCGTGAAGTCAACCACCAACTGCACAGTCAGATGAATATATAGATAAAGGTCAAGTTGTCAATGTTATGAAACATAATGCTACGCAATTGCCATGAAGTCAACCACCAACTGCACAGTCAGAGGAATATATAGATCAAGGCCAAGTTGAATGTTATGAAGCATAATCAATTGCCATAGTACCATTCATGTCAAACCTTAACATGAATAAATCATCATTGATGTTATATTACAGTTAAGAAAAATGGTTTCCATGTACTTTCTGGTCAAATGTGGGTATGATACATCACAAATTAGATAACATGTCTAAAATACCCCTTCGCTTTTCTTTATTTCCTAAACTGTTCCTAAGTTCCTGATATCCCACAAATGCCCCTGGTCAACCCCACTTGAAATCATAAAGGAACGTTTTCAAAAAAAATCTTGTGGGCGAAAAATATGTTCTTGTTGACACTCAAAATAGATTTTAAATTTTTTGTACAAAACAAACTACATATCTTCAAAAGCATAATGCACTGTCACTAAACAAGTAACGTAAATAACTGTATATGTATGAGGAGGGATATGGGTATGAAAGATATATAGATTCGTCACTAATTTCCTACTGTATGGTGTTTTCCCACATAATTTCTGAGCTCGTTCATTCCTAAATTGTAGTTGGTTAAGGCCGAGGATTTAATTTACCACTCGATTGGAGGTCTTTGCCTCGACAAGCTTTATTTCCCACTCGTCAATGCTTTTGATGATGTTAACATTACCGTGTGCCATGTTTCTCTGTTTCAAACAAAAAACACATAAAATACATAAATCAATATGTGTTTAATTCTAAGATAATACTGAATCTTTCTTTTAGCTCTAAAAAAAGTGTTGAGAAAAAATAGCAAAATTACATCAGAACTACTTTAAACCTGAAACTACCTGACATAATAAGCCACAATAGTCAAAAGTAGCAGTCATAGAGAAAATCAATAGCAAAACTACCTAGTATAAACCGGACACACATGACAAAACAAAACTGCCGCACATACGAAAAAAAGAAGGAAGGCTAACATAGCTGCGCTATGTATTATGTTAAAAGAAGAGCACAACGAATTCGTATTTAATGCAATAGAAACCCCACCTTGTATTTCGTTTTTACGAACAAGAAGCTTAACTACATGTTAAAAAAGAAAATGGAAAATAGCAGATCCAGAAGGGGGAAACGAAACTATAGATGACGAAAACGAAAATTGTAAAACAAAGCAGCAAAACACCAAACCCCCAAAAAAGAAACCAGACATACGAACCAAAAGGAAACATTAGAAAGCATAAGAGGCAAAAGCAACACCTCCTTAAGGCGGACAACACACAAAGGATCAGAAAACAAAAGCAAAAACTGTCTTGATTGCAGAGGACATACAAAGCCAAACCCGGAACAAGAACAGAGAAGCAGAAACGGTAGAAACAGGCCAGATTAGGAGAGCAGGAAACCTGGGCGTTGGACGAAGACGACAACGATGATGAAAAAAACGTGTGTCCAATATCGTCGAAGGATTGACCGATCGATGGAAGCTTCGATCTGTATGTTCCTATATATATACACACATATGTATATGAATCTCTCTGTATATTTTTTTTTTTATTTTTTTTTTTATTTTTTTTTTTTTATGGAGAGAGAGAGAGAGACAGAGATTTTATTGTTGTCTTCCGAGGCAAGTATACCTCTTTTTAGAGAGAGAAAGAGAGATTTTATTCTTGTCTTCCTACGCACGTATACCTCTTTTAGAGAGAGAGAGAGAGAGAGAGAGAGAGATGCCCAAATGGATGTAGCTCAATTGGTAAGGTTGCCCAATGGAGACCAGGTGGTCATGGGTTCAACCCCTACATTCCATAGTGGCATCTAGTGAATTAAGAGATATATAAGAAGTATATAATAGAGAGGTGAGGAAATTGGGTTTCGAACCCAAGACACAGTGCTTGTAGTGTTATCAACTTACCACTAGGGTAAGCTAATTACGAATAAAAAGAGAGAGAGAGAGAGAGAGATGGCACCTTGGGACCTCATTGGGGGAATGAATGGGTTCATTGGTCAGAGCGTGCTCTATCTCCTCGTGGGTCCGGTCCAATCTGGTCCGTGCTTGTTGTATCTGTATCTCGACGCACCCCTCCGTCCATAGATTGGCCTACGGCTATCCAATCTTCCATTCTTACTGCGTTCACACCTTCCTTGGTGTGCATTCTTCACGTGTTCGAAGAAATTTGTTTTCAGCTTGTTTGAACACACTCCATTCTACAAAAGTCTTGATCCCTTCTTTTTTATGTGACCGCACACGAAGAGCATCATCTATCATTACGCACGACATTGATGCAACTAAGATGACATGTGTGCATGACACGGGGCTCTACCTGACCACAGAATATTAGAATTTAGGAATAATAATCATAGGTTCTTTGCACATCGAGACTTTATTTTATGTTAGATGTTGAAATAAATGTTTATTCTCCATTTTCTAAGGCCTCTATGATTGTGTGGCATATAAGCCATTGGAAATAAGTTCATATGCCCAAAGTAACATCGATTGAGCATAGTCAAAGTACCTCCTATGTTGAACTAGTATAAAGAAGGTATATGCCAAAATGTATGTAATTGTGTCTAGATGAGTGCTTGATTGATGTGTATGAATGTGGGACGAGTATACTTATGCGCTTGTTTCCAAATATGCCTTGTGTAAGGGCATCTTCATCATAGTCAAATAAAGCCAAACAATTTCTTACATAATGGTGTTCATCTCCTTCAAAGGTTGCACATATTCTTGCAATAAACCCAAACAATTTGTTATCATAATGAAGTGTTCACCTCTTTCAAGGGTTGCTCATATTCTTGCAATAATCTTATCTCGATCTTTAGGACCTACTATGTATAGGTTCAAATGTGTCCCCACTCAATTGAGGAAATTATAAATTTATTAAAAATTATTAGTAAGTTGGTTGATGCCTTTGGAGTTTATAGGTCATAAATTGTTCAAGTGGATGGTTTCATATCATGAATAATGCATTGTTTTAAAATGCATTCTTCAAATAAACAAACAAATAAATAATAATGATTATGTCCTCACGATTGTTCAACGTGTGCATCATCCCACAAGTAGTGGGTGAACGTGTGTGGCTCCATAGTCTGATGTGTATGTGATCATACAAGTAGTGGGTGAAGGTGCATGCATTGAAATACAATTGCACACTCCCTTGTAACTAGCCTGTGATATGTGATATGTATAGTTAATGTGAAGAATATTCTATATCCTACCTAAATCCATTACAACAATGAACGTGTAATTATAATTTATAAAATAGCGAGAAGGTAATGATATATAAGACAACCTTCACCCATATTGTAGTATTATTATTTTCTAATGTACATACTTGCCATATTTCCCATATTGCCATTAACAAGTTCGAGAGTATTAAGTATCACACTTTGATACAATGATCTGGCTTTGATCATATTTGATCATGCTTTCCACACATCTTGACCCAAGCCCAATCCTTACATGAATTTCTCTCACAACCCCAATGAAATGTAATATTTTTGGTTTCATGGGTCATATTTGACCTCCAAAAATGATCAATACAAGAGGGTGAATGTAGTAATGTACAAGTCAACCTGCACATAGAGGGAGTTATCCAACTTAGATATGTGAAAGCCAGTGTCATGTAGGTATTGTGTGATCTTCAAGCGGCATGCCCGCAATGCTAACTTGAGACCATAACATGGCTTCTTAAGTTAACATAACATGCATGGGTGGGATCTTGAGTTGGATATGATGGTTGTTTCATATAGACCTCTTCCTTAGCACTCTTTGGAAAACGACATTCTTTATGTCCTTAGATGGATACATGTTAGACCCCTTCGTCACTAGGACTACTAGTAAGATCGACATGGTCATCATCTTTGCAACATGTGTGAAGGTCTCATTGTGCGTTTGGGGCATACTCTTTCACCACAAGTTGAGCCTTATATCTATCATATGGTAGAGTAGTTAGAGATGTGTATTACTTTGTAAATAAATGAACAATGTGTGACCTTATTGTGTTTTGGACTCAGGGTGAGTTACCACGTCCCATTTTTCTTAGAGATCTTACATCTCTTTATCCATTGCTTTTGTTCAAAGAGGATCATTGCCATTTTGGCGAGACTTTCCAAACACCTTTACAATAAAAGTGTAATATTGTAACATGTACTCGTTGCAGTTACATTGCATCCTCTCACAAGTAGAGCACCTTGTGCGTTCTTTTGCTTTTCAAAGGTCATTTGTCACACCCGATGTCCTAATGGTAAGCACGTCTAACTCTTCCTCAAGAAAGGGTGTGTGCTTCTTCTTCTTTAGAGCAAGGGCTTGAGGATACCCCACTTGTCTTGGAAATAATACTCCACAACAACCTTTGTCCTTTGCTTGAACTATTAGTGAAGGAAGCCACCTTGACTTGATATTTATTGTATGATTAGGCTCCTCAGCCTATTGATACAAGCACTGTGCAAAGAACGCCTTGATTGTGTTGAGCAAGTGATGTGATATGTTAGTAGCAACATCATCAATTGTGACATATTTGACAAAGTAGAAGGCTACACAAATGTTGATAGGGACAATAGTTCAACAGATCATTGATCGACATCAAGCTTTGCCATATCTTGAGTAGCAAAAAGAAAAACCTACAATGCATCTATGAAGCATAGATGCGGAATGCATAGGCACAACCATTGTTGCTTATGAAGTCGTATGGCTTAAGTGGATCTTGAAAATTTCAAATTTCATATCGATGACAAAGTTCAAGTAGTTTGTATCAACCTTAGCACTATATAATTTGATCTTACAATATAATTGGGTCCTACTACTAACATTGGTGCATCGGGAGGAAGAATCAATTCCATTGGATTGAGTAATGAATGTGGGCTGTCCATTTCAATTTCAAAACGTCCAAAGTATAAGCAAATTGGCTCCAAGCCACGGGGGCCATTTACGCCCCCCTCCCCTCCCTCCCCTCCCTGCCTGTTCCATATACAGAATTTACGAGTTTATTGCTGTTTTTTTAAAACCCTAATCCTCTGTCTGTGTTGTTCTCTTGATTTTCGGACGCGCGTTGTCTTCTTCTTCTACCCCAAGGTATGAGTGATACAATCCCTCTATATATGTATCTCTTTGTTTACTAACGAGAAATCCAGGGTATCGAAATGCATTTATTAATGATTTATTATGGATTAGATTAATGCGAACACGTTAGTGTTCCAGTTAAGAAAATTAATTAATGATTGTAAAAAATTTCCTCACAAGAGAATAGAATATAGCTAAATGAAAGCCCCCGTATTAGGGTTCTTGTACGAGGCAAAAGGTAAATCAGAGGGCATGATGTGCTTAAGTCTTGGATTTTTACAATAGTCTATTGAAAACAAAATATCTGGTCATTGAAAAATTTGAAATTGATGTATCCCAAAGTCTTAATGTACATGATAGGGCCATCCAAGATGAAATTAATGAGAGACTCATTGCTTAGAAACTTGATGAAGGTGGAAAAATGGTGACATAGATTCTCCATGCCTAGTCTTGTATACTGACTCCTTAAAAATCAATAGTAATTAGCAAAAATAACTATATCTAAAGGAAAGACCCTGTATTAAGGTTCTTGTACGAGGTGAAAGGTAAAACAGAGTGCACTATGGAAGACGATATCTTTGCTCCACGGCGTCCTTCTACACGGACCCGCAAGGTAGCTGCCAAGATGGGAGCTGCATTAGCTGACATTAACAACCGTTCACAGGTCATTTTGTTTCTGAACCTTCTTTTTTATCATATGCTACATTAGTGGTGGGAAACCTCAATGTAAGGGGAAAACCCACAAAATGGGATTGCATTGAATTCGCCTCGAGGTAATTCTACCTGTCTTTATACTAGAAACATTAAAAAATGAAGGCATATTTGAGGCACCACAAGAATGTAAAGTTTGTTATGTCTCAGAACCAGGTTCCCCTGTTGGTTGCAAGCTATCCATCTTCTGCACAAAGCCTAAACTTTGTCACTCACCTCTTTCCATCATAGAAACAAAGAACACGATGTAATTTGTTTATTGTGCCCAATATAAGCAAACACCAAGATCTGAGGAAAGTATTGGCCAAATTGTTTTCTTTTCAGCAGAAAAGATACGGGGACTAGCTCTAACACTTTCACCAAGTCCTTGTAGATTATAAACTCGTTTTTTTATTGTGGATAAACGCAGTTGTTATTCTTTACTATATTCTCAACAGCTGGCTATTTGATCAAGTTTCCATAACCCCTGTAAAGTAATGCACATTTGAGGATTTTCATATTTGTTTATTTTTCATGGTTATTTTTATTTGCTTTCAATGATATTTGAGAGGGCAACCAATAAGCTATGGTATTCTATTTGTGATGTGATTGTAAATCCATCCAATCTACCTTTCCATTGCATTGTTAGCAGGCCTCTTGTAATCAAGCAATTTGCTGTTCATTTCCTTATCCGTGGGATGGGAACAGGAACTAGGCCTCTGTTCCACCACCATAGTACTGTCCGATTCGATTTAAAAAGGAACATAATATATAGACATGAAGAAAAATTCATCCATAGATTGGAAAAGACCTTGACATCGAAGAATGTAATGAATGATCCTTTTCCAAGATATCACAATGATCATAGGGTTTATTTATCCCCTTCAACTAGTGCATGCATGTTTCCACATAGGATGCATGCAATCTATTAATAATGCACCCTTTATTGAGGCCCACTCAATTTTCCAAGAGAACGTTTAAGGGCTTGAAAGTTCTTGGATACACCATGGATTGTTGGAGAAGCCTACGTGATCTCTATATTTCTACTAATTTGTTTTTCTTTTTTGAACAGACAGCCCTTGCTCGGCTTGATGCTTTGGAAAGTGACAATGTTGCCATGGAGTTGGTAGATGGTGATGACGATGAAGAAGCGTCTCTTGATGATGAAGAAAATGGTAAGGACATCAGCATTATTTCGTGAACTTAAGTTTTTTATGAGAAGGTTTTGATATTCAGATTAGTTCACATTATTCACACTTTTTTGGTAGCTGTCAATTATGTGCAATGAAACTGCTAACCGAAGATATCTATAACAGAAAATCTAGTGTATCAGCGAAGGCATGTAAAAAATTCCAAGAGAGAGACAAGACAAGCAAGAGCCATAGAGAAGCTTGCCACTGCCAAGAAGACTCAGAGTTTTCATGATCTTTTGCTTGAGGTTTGCAGTAAATTGTATACCTGATTATCAATATCTTGATTAGAAATGTTATCGTTGCCTATTTTCCTTTTTTTATACTTGCAGGCCAACTTAGAATCTTTACCAAGCCATGTACCTTCTTATTTGAGAGCTGCAGTTGGCCCTCCGAGTTCGACTGCACGGCGTTACTTCTGCAGTGTGTGTGGGTACTTTGCTAATTATACATGCGTTGTTTGCGGAGCTCGATTCTGTTGTATCCGATGCCAGAAAGTTCATCTTGATACTCGATGCCAAAAGTTTGTTGCATAGATCTAAGTTCTATTTTTTCATTGTAAGTCTTGAAGGTCATGTATGTGTCGACATGATGGAAATTGAAAGTTCTATTTCGCTGTAACTTTTCAAGGTCATGTATGCATGCACTCAAGATAATGGAAATTGAAAGTTTTATTTCGTTGTAATTTTTCATGAAAATATACCATAGATGCCGTTCCAGGGTTTGTAGCTATGTATTTGTGGTTAATGACCTGAACTACTACTATCTTCTTGAAGCACGTGGTATTTTACCTTTTTCAGCCTGCTTTAAGGATCAGTTAAATGGGATCCAAATCTCTTTTTTTATTGATGAGACATAACAAAGCAAATCTCTTGGAAAATGGTCACTTGAGAAACATTTTTAGCTATCATCTCTGCCAATTTGAGATCAGAACATGAATTTAATGCTTAACAAGGATTCATTGAAGAAGTCATTGCCCTCATTGGGTGTCAAATCTATTACTCGTAAGGATGTTTTGGCTGGCTCCTTGTCTGATTCATACTTGACCCTGTATGCTTAAAACAAATTTGAAACATAAATCATATTCTTCAATCTGTCATGTTATATCAAGTTTATAGTTACTGCAAATATAGAACAATTAAAATTTACATTTTTCTTCAACAATCATCTTTATTATCTGAAAAAATCATATCTTATTCAGTCAAATTTCTAATATTACTCTATCAATATTGTCTTCAGATTCAGCTTGGAATACAAAATGTTGTATTATATTTTGCACCGCAGCTCCTGCCATTTCAAACTCAAAGGCATCCATTTTTTTTACCATCATGTCCAGTGTTTATGTCATGTCGTGACTTTTAACACCCTAAATGGATTCTGTGATCTATCCCTCTGTCATGATTTGTTCCTTCACTTTTCTCAAAAAGATCGAGGATCACAAAGGTTTTTGCAAACAGATATTTTTGCAGGAAACATTACACAACCATGTGATATGACCAGAACTAAAATTGCAAAATGCTCATAGAGAGATTACAGTGACAGATTTAAACTGCTAAAGTACGATTAAAGTGCAACTAATTTTCCATCAGCATCCAGTGTTACAGGCAGATGAAACATGTCAAGATTCAATACCTAAATCCTAATAAAATCGTACCTTAATTTACCCTACTGCTTAAGCTATATAGACATGTCTATTGTCTTCATTTCTGTAGACTACTGATACACCAGAGATCGATGCACTATTATTCTATATCATAATACTGTTAAAATAAGGGAAAATTAAAATAGCTTCATTCACATACATATATTAAACAGGTTTGTATTCACAATTGAGAGTAAAGAAGAGATACAACCAATAGTTATGCATTGTAACGATTCCCAAAAGCTTGGTGTAGAAAGTTTGAATTCAAAAGATACATATCCATATAAATTGTTAGTGGTTTGCAAGAGCAAGCCAATGAACAAAAAGAACTCAATTATGTGATGATATGAACATTCATAATGCCAGCTTTCCTAGTTTTCCAGTGGTTGCTACCAAGAATTCACCTCTACAGACTACCATAAGTAAAGGACTACAACCTGCCAAAATAATTTATTAATCAACATAACATATTTTTAATTTTTGCAAGCTATAGAAATATTGGTTTTAAGTATAAACATAAAGAAAGAGCTGTTGATTCCAAGATTAATAATCCTACATCCAGCCAATAATAAAATTCATAAACTAAAGAAAGAGCCATCAATCATTCTAAATCCAGCCAATAATAAAAAATTATTTTTCCATCAACCCAAAATGCTCATCATAGCAGGTTGCTAACCTCTAGAGATTAGGACTTCATGCTTCTTTTGATACATGCAGATAACTTTCACAGTTGCATGCAGTATAACTTTCACAATAACAAAAATAAATACAAACTGATACTTTTCACTCACTGCCAGCTTTCCCGATGCTAATACTAGTTGATATTGTGTTCGGGTTTGCTAGAGCTGGAACATGTTTCCTTGGCTTTGAAACAATTCTGAAAAAATGCAACAGGTTTTTGCGCTATAAAACACAGACGTAATAATTGGGATAGAAAAGGGAATGTCACAGCCAAATATCCAAGCCTTAGTTAGAACAGTACTGTTAATTTTAAAAAAAGTGAAGTACATATGCCCATACTCGTAGATGATGGCACTTTTTTTTTATGTGAGATATCTTGGTCTCATCGGATAGGACATGCCAAAGCTACATTCTCCCCCAAGTGCAGTTAATTTTATAAAAAGCGAATTACATGCCCATACTTGTAGATGATGGACACATTTTACAATAGATAGCTTGGTCTCAACAGATGCGACATACCAAAGCTACATGCTCCCCCACTTTTGAAATACTCACGTCACAAAGACAATCTATAGCCAACTTAATCTCTATTTACACCCATCAAAATGATAGTCTGATGCTCATGAGCAGTCTAATGGGCAGTTCAGCCATAATCAACAATTCTCCCCCACATTATGTCGGTGCAATGCAGCTCAATGTATGGCTATTTGACATTTAGAGCGGAATATCATTCGTGTGACTGAAAAATTACGGCATATTCTATCTCCTTTGTTCATATGCACAGCTAGATTTTCTTTCACTTCTAACCTGCAAACTGTATCCCAGTATTGCTCACCTGACTTGAGATTTACTATCGTGGTAAGCACCCTGCTGACAGTGTTGCATAAAACAATCATTAATATCACTTCCTGATCATATTTGCAGTCTTTGACAGCTGCCTTGTGGCCTTCATCTGATCTCCAACAATATATTATAAAGAGCATAGATATGGCTTCCGTGCAGCGTAACATAATAACAATGATGATAATATACTGGAATCTTGCATTGTATACAGATGGGCATCAGATGCTAGGTTTTCTACATTATGATTATGGTAGGACAAACCAGATCACAAACACCATCAAGTCTCTTTATACATATTCCATGACTAGAACATTGAGATATATAATTGTGAAAACCATCTCCTCACAAGATTTAGCTCACTCTCACTCTCACTCTCTCTCTCTCTCTCTCTCTCTCTCTCTCTCTCTCTCTCTCTCTCTCTCTCACTCACACACACACACACACACACTCTCTCTCTTTTCGTAATTAGCTTACCCTAGTGGTAAGTTGTTTACACCACTAGCATTACATCTTGGGTTCGAAACCCCAAATTTCTCAGCTCTCTACTACTCCATAGATATCTCTTCTTTCACTAGATGCCACTGTGGAATCTAAGGGTTGAACCCATGACCACCTGGTCTCCATTGGGCAACCTTACCAACTCACTCTCTCTCTCTCTCTCTCTCTCTCTCTCTCTCTCTCTCTACACACACACACACACACACGCACTCTCTCTCTCACACACACACTCTCCCTCTCTATTCATAATAGACATCTCTACTACTTTCATTTATAAAAACAACACATCCCTTGAAATAGAATTGTACATTGAATATATATTCTCCAAGAGCAAACCAAACATACCACATGATGTTTCCAATCAATCTTGGAGAAATCTAGGTGGTCAAATATCGATAGGAGAACAGCTGCATCCAGAGCAGCATAATGCAGCTGACATTAAGTGTTCCAATAAAATCAGCGGAAGTAAATTAAAACATGAGAATTTAGCATTATTCTAGTTAAGTCATAAATAAAACCTGATTTATGCTGAGTGGACGTTTCTCCCAATCAGACATTCTCATTTGTTTGTCCATGGATCTTCCTAGAACCATCTGTTATTTGTTTGTCACAGTTTATTTTAGAGCAATGCTGCCATATATGGGGTTATATTACGTCAAAACATGCAAAAAAACCACATGGCTGCAAGAAAATATGCTTGACATAAAGGAGCTACGTTGATGATGACACATATCTAGCAATTATAAAAACCTAGAAGACCCAGGAAAACACCTGGATACAGTATTCCTATACAACTCCGCAAATTGGATTCATCTAAGAATAAAGCCCCATTGCCAAACATTACACGAATTGATAATATAAGCGCATTTGACATCTTGATGATGATACAATGTTCTTAAAAAATGGCTCATTGATTAGCCATTTGATGCAGTTGGAACCGCCAGCAAGATTATTATGATAGAGACAAGGGAGGTAATATCTTTTGCATTTATTAATGATAAAACTATGAAGAAATTAATGATAAAACTATGAATTACAATTTCCAACATTCAAGATTCCTAAGCTAAATAACAGTATGCTGATACAATTTAGTTGATTACATACTTGAGCTAGGCGTGAAAGACCTCCTTTAATTCCTTCTGGAGAAACATGTTGCAAGTCCAAAACAGGTTCACATCCATGAAAACAGCTCAGTTCAGTGTACGAGTTGAACATTTGCTTCAAATCATTGTACACAGCATAGCCTATAGAATCAGGGGGTAAATGGTACACTATATTAGAGTCTTTTGATTATACAAACATTAAAAATGTATGGGCTAGTTGTAAATTTTAAAAACGCCGCTAAATTTAAGAAAGCAATAAATTTGATGCATTAGGAAAACCTCAGCGTCAATTGTTTTACAGCAGCAGGTTGTTTCCCATTTGAAACCTTGACAAAAAGATAGCCAAACGCCTTGTTTCAGCACTAAGTGAAACATGAGAATCTGAAGCATGAGAGGGAAAGCAAAAAAAGGATAAATCAACCAATTGGGGCAGTTACAGCTATGCTGAGCTGTTGATGAGAACTATGCTCCTACTACAGCTTGCTACACTTATAATCCCTGGTTCTAATAATTAAAACCACATGCTCCAAGGTTTCTTTTCAGAATCCAAATGTAATGGAAAAGATTTCTGGTAAGCCATGATCCGTTCTACTGCATCACAGAAGGTGATGGTAGTTGCTAAATGCACTGCATGGATGAAATCAGTTTGGCACTCATGAATCAAATCTTGAGAATCCACTTATGCTTGGGAATGATAATGATGGAACACATTCATAGGTCATAACATAAAGTGGTTGGGTTTCACAGCATGTCGACTGAATAAGAGATAACATCTTAACGTTGCCTCCTATTTAAGAATAACAAACCAGAAAAGATAAACCTAAATATAGGATACTAATGATTCTAATTATCTAATCACATAATATTCTGAAATTAGATAGTCTGAAACTTCTGCTTTCTGAGGTTCTCCAAGATGAAGCACTCGAAGATGGAGAGATCTCCAAAGCAATGGAATTACCTTCAGTGTTGGATGATGATGGAGTTTATTTGTTGGTTACATCTGTAGTTCAGATGGCCCCATGGCTGACATGCATGACAAGATTGCTAATGCTCAATCTTATGTAACCCTTTTTAACTGTTCTAGTTGAGGCCCCATTTGTGTAGACCTTGGTTGACTTGTAGCATGAGAGAAATGCACAAACCAGGATATTACAAAAATTGAGACATGTACTTCTTGATCGATTAATGGGCACAGGAGACTGACAGGTCACTAAGGTTAAAACTGACTGCATGTGCTCAGCCAATTCCAGGAGCAACATTGCAGGATCCAGAAAATGTATCAGATAAACTCCCATCCCCAAGTCACAGCTGCTGCAAGTAGGCATGGAACCCCACACAAAACGTCATGGAGCTCAGCAATTACTTGAGTTCAGTGGGAGTTACAAGCAGGATAAGCAGGATTGTGACCGTTGCAGTGATGTGTCCTCAACGAATTCAACTTGACAAAAGCACATGCATTAATGAAAGGTACCTCATGGGCAATGAACATCCATAATCTAATAACTGTGAGTATAATATGATATCATGCAAAAAAATTTGCAATAACTCCTACAAAAGATCGGTGTCTGTCTTAGTTAAAATAATAATAATTTGTGCTCAATGAACAAGGAGTTCAAGACAAAGATTTGATACAAATGGCAGGACTGGTAGGCTTTATTTCATTTCTTCTATCCAGAGACTTTTTGGAGCTATTACAGTTTGAGCCTGTTCCTTCAACTTATTTGATACCAAGGAAGAGAAGCTAGACATTTTCAACTATTTTAACTTCCTCCTGGTGTACATACTCTATATATGTTTCGACATTGCTGGACATCCAATTAATCAACATTGTTTAATAGAATTTTGGATTGTATGTTGGCCATGCCATATTGTATTGTTGGTTCAGAAAAATCAGCAGCCTGATGATCTTGCATTAATGTGATAATCTATTTGCCTAGCCGATCATAACCTTTCGGGATCTAGAAACTTGTGACATATATCTATGCAACTATCAAAGATATTCTACGTCAGTCAACAAGCTGATTTCGGTTATCAACTATTTCCAGGCTCATATAATCAATCAACAGTTAATGCAAACAAATCCTTCATGTAATAAAAGATAGCATACAAAGATGTATGAATAGATTCCATGTAAATATTCAAGGATATTATAACTACAGGGAAATCACTCCGATATTGTGATATGACACATCATTTCTATTGTACAAATAATTACCAATGGCCTTGAATTAGTTTTACAAAAGTCTATGCCACTTTACCAAAAATAACTTCAAAAGAATGAGTAAGGATTTGTTACCTATTTTTAAAATGGTGGGTGACGAGAAAACAGATTCAATGCAAGCATTCAATCCACAGGTATTGACTAGGGAAAGGGTGATTAAATCAAATACAAAGACATGTTCTCGTGTAGCTATTTGTAAAATTGTTACCTGCAAGAATATAATCAGAAAACGTATGCAATCATAATGTCTATATCAATAGATTGTAACAGAAGTATGAGAATATTGTGTAGCTATATTGTAAAATTGTTACCTGCAAGTATGTAATCAGAAAACATATGCAATCATAATGTCTATATCAATAGGTTGTAACAGAAGTATGAGACATTTGTATTCTGGGTTTCATTAACGGCATAAAAAGAAAATGATTGTTCCAGAAATTTCTGAAATGGGGGGCGAAATGCATTTTCCCCTGAGTAACAGAAATTATAATGAAATTAGATTCAAACTTAACACTTGCAGCTAGCACACATGCCATTGAGAGATGATAATACCACTAGACAATCAGATTAAAATTTTATATTTGCTTTAAGTACTTGGTACTATAGTTGCTATAGATGCTACCATAGAATGAACCATACGTAACATACATGCATTCGCATTCGAGAATGATTCAATCAAACATGTATGGTAAATCATCTCAAAGTTGGATTGGATTGACTATGGTCTATATTATATATTGATTCACTCTCCCTTGTGAACCACCAACATAAGTATGGTTGCAATATTTGCATTGTATCACATGCATGCCTTTGGGATGCCTCTTACGAATCAAGACATCTCTATCCTCCTCACTTTAGAACTTTACAAATAAACGAGTATGAACTATAGAGATTGAATCAAAATATGTCATTCTAAGTTATAATCAAACGTTCAAAAACTCAGAGAATATGAAGAAAACATGAATAGGCAGTAGTAGCATAACAACTTACGACTAGGGTGAGCTAATTTCTAATAACAAAGAAAGAAAAAAAAGAACATGACAGTAACATAAAATTTTGGCCATGACATGACACTAAAGAGAGGATATGAGAAAATTGGGAATTGAACCCAAGACATAGGCAATAGTAGCATGACAACTGACCATTAGGTTGAGTTAATTTCTAATAATAAGGAAAAAGAAAACTAATATGACACTAACATAAAATTTTGCTATGACATAACACTAATGAGAGAGATGAGAAAATTGGAAATCAAACCCAAGACATAAACAGCAGTAGCATGACAACATACTACTAGGGTGAGTCGATTTGTAATGACAATAAATGAAATTTAAAAAAAGAAAAAAGGAGCACACATTTTTCCCTTTTCAAAAGTGTTCATTTTCAAACATTTTTAAATGTTTGAATGCTTGCACGAACACGTATATTTCGTTCTATGGATGCTACACAGTCCTTTTTCTGCAATACAAATGTTTATTTACAAAAGAAATTAAGGAAGATAGAATAACCTTGTCAATGTGGGTATCCTTTATTCGTTTTGTCTTCCATTCACAATCAATGCCCACAACAGACGCCCCATTGAGAAGTGTCATGGCAAAATCTAGATCCTTTTTGGTCTCAACCCACACAACATTTTTGAGCGGCATGATATCAATCAGCTTCAGGTAGTTTCTGATTTCTTGTGATTAAATAAGCATGAATTTTAGATGGACAGCCAACAAGAAGGAATAGCAGTATAAGAGAATTAATAAACAGTATATGCAGATGATGGCCATGCCTCATACCTGGATTACAACTTTCCACAGAATCTCCAATTACCTCCTTTTGTTGGAAATCTTTTTCCTACAAATTACACGGGTTAGAGAAAAAATATTTAATTAAATTGATGTAAGTTCAATTTCTTATTTATTTTAATGTGTCTCATTGATGTCCTAAAAGCTGACATGTCAACATCAGATAAACGGCAAAGTATCATTGCATAGAGTTTTGACATTAGAAAAGAATTCAGAAAAATACAAAATACTGCATTAGTCAGTAGGTGGAGACCAAGGTGGCGTATGAGCCCAAAAACATTATACCTTCATTTCATTTGATAGCTTACCTACAAAAAAAGGAAAATCTCTAGTACATGAAACTTGCTATGAAAAACCATTTCAAGAACAGCATGGTTATGAAAGAGATTTTTTTATGCATAGTAGCATTTGAATAGCATAAACGAACACCATCCCATCCGGTATAGAATACATGGTGATACATAGGTGTACAACTCTGTGTGAACTACAAAATAGAAAAAAGCTGAAATAACATGAACGAAAATAAGAGACAGACACTGTAGTGTATCCTAGAGGCAAACAGAAAAGCTATATCCCTGGCACCATGATTATTGTTATGGTCCAAAAACAATGCAAGAATCACCACATGGGATACATTACAGGGATCCATATTATGATTAGATGAAACTAACAATGAAAGGGAAGTTGGATAGAAATTCAGACACTGAAACAATAGCCATCAACTTCAACTATAGGCAGAGGAGTTTTCATTCTGATTGTTAGGCATCATCTCAAAATGGATTGTATCAGTCTTCATAGGATGACAAAAACTGCTTCCTCAGTAAAGCTCTATATATATGGTGATCCTAGGAGTTCATAATGCTTATCTGCCTCTAGCATCTAATTTCAGCCTTCTTCTAGGATGTCGGTGGTGTGCCCTAAAGCTTTTGGTGGCTCTCACGAGTCAATCATTGAGCTTGAGTATGATTCCTGTTTTAAAACCAGTTTAGTACGGAAACAGGGTTTAGAAACATTTGGAGACACTGCAAAACTAAAATTTGTCGGACACCATACATACATATATAATTGTTTATTTGCAATTTTTATGGGAGACATTGGACATGATTTTTTGCTTGTAATTTTTATAGGAGACATTTGACATGATTTGTCTTAGCAATTCATCACAAACTACAGAAATAATTGTTGCATTTTGATCTCATTTAAAAAACAAGTCCATGGGCTCCATAGCTTCAAAACAAAAAGTTCATAAAAGTTACACGGTCAATAGAATATTCAGAATTTACAGCTTAGAACGCACATTCAAATAGAATACCTTACGCTACATGGAAAAACATATGATTATTTCATCCATGCAGATCAGATGAAAATGAGAGTTCACCACAGTGCCTTGTAAGTGTTGTACCTTGTCTTCCTGTAAGTAAATTTCCACATCACCTAATTGATCCGAAAGGCCTTTTACTAAGACTTCGGGTAAACAGCTGTAGTGAAAAAGTTTACAAAAAGTACCTCAGATATTTAGCATATTTTCTAGTTCCATATTTGGGAAATGACTAATATAAAATGCATTAAAAATAGTTTCAAATGATCAACCATGGCATATCTTAGAACGATATTGACTAGTAGATACAAGATATCCCCTGTCAGGCAAGATTTTGTTTTAAAATAAAAATCTAAGAAATACTGTCATCAATTCCCAAGATAGCTTTGCAACAAAATCATCAATCCATTCCAAGACCAGGGAGGATTCCCAAATTATCTAAAACTGCATTATAGGTCAAGAGGCTGTCGACATATTAGTGATACTGAAACCAGAGCAGTATATGAAAGCTAACCTGCTTTTATAAAGGCGGCGTGCATCAGGAAACCTATCAGCAAGCTGATAATTCTTTACATATATGTATGCCTCTTCAAACATACCAACATTTGTGAAATGTTGCACTAAATGACAGAGTGCATCTCTTCCAAGATATGCTGCCCATTTCCCTGCCAATTGTGGGTTACCATCACTGACCATACTTGCGATAAAATCAGGAGATACATATTGGTTCAACTTGAAAGTTTTTATCAAAGATGATGCACAACTATATGAATGCTTCTTGATCAAGTCCAAGACAAGTGACTCAACGAGCACCTCAGAACATAAGGTTTTATCATCTGTCTCAATATTCATTAAAGCCTTCAGTATGTCTGTGGCTTGAACATCAAAGACCTCAATGATTTTAACCATGATTCTTTCATCCATATCATTCATGCTTCTCGTGAAAGCATTACAAATGAGTGATGCTGCAATCTTTTTAGCTAGAGAAGAATCTTCTTCAGTTGACTTTTTTTGCCTAATTACATTGTTTATAGCTGATGTGAGAAGGTGTCCAAGGCCTTCATTATATGGGGGACCCACAAGTGTCAAGGCATCTAAGCAACGAATTGCAAATGTCATTGGCCCAGGGGATGGTGAAGTCGGCAGAGTTTGTATGACTTGCTTACGAATGGCATGAAACTTGGCTGTCGACTTTCCTTGACCTGTAGAAATACAGAGAGTACTGGTTAATGAAACCAAATTAGTGATGATGACAACTAGACAGCAATCAAGAAAGAAACAAAGGTGAGATATTACAACCCCCATAATAGCTGATAAGACTTAATCAAATATATAAAGGAAGATACAACAGACGAAAAGATAAGGCAATTTGAACTTCCTAAAAGACTCCTGTAACGCCAATTCCAATGTCCTATCAGACTTAACCAAATACATCAAAGAGAGAAACAAAGAAAAAAGTTATGTGCTTATCTAACTTCCTCCAATATGAAGTAAAGGCTTTCTTAATATTGGCAAATGCATAACCAGAAACTAATCATGAGTGGTGCTAGTTGATTGGTGGAACCAGAATTTCGGCCATCTGAATGACCCTCTTTCACTGGATGGCCCTCTAGCACCAGGTGGTCCAATATGGAAAGGCCATTTAAACAAGGAAGGCATATTCAATGTCGTGTGATAATACTAGTTCCCACCTAATGAAAGATACAGCAAGTTGAGCCACAGTCCAGATGGACGTGGGTGAATAACGTCCTATTCAACTAAACCCACCCATTTCATAAAAAGATCTTACATCTCTGTTTCTTCCAAACAAAAAATAATAATAATCAAACTTCAGACAAAACCTAGAAAAATATCTTCCCAATTAGAAAAACTTCCGTTGGAAACTAATACATTTTTTCATACAACCGGATTCTGAAACTAGATTCCTTAGGATTTTGGGTTTTTATAAGCTCCCAGATGAAACCAAATAAATGCATTTCTTTTTTGTACATTCTTAAGTCCGCACAGAATTATTTTTATAAGCTCCAAGAAGAAACCTTGGTTATAAATAAATGCATTTTTTTACCTATTGCACTTCCCCAATTATAGCAATTTCGTCTATCTACCTATCATACACTGTTGTGTCTGAAGAAAAGCAGGAGAAATTATATACGACATATGCCTGTATACATGGAATACCACACTATCCGAGAAGAAGATGTGTATTGTTCACAGAGAGAAAGAAAGAAACATTAAAATCTCTAAAAAACATAATGGCCCAATATCAGAGACTCAGTCGAATGCCAAAACTGTTAATTTGACTCGTCAAAACACATACATATCCTCCACAGCAGAGATTTCGAACGTTGCAGGATTTTATTAGGAATAACAAGCAGATATCAACTAAGAATCCTTAGAATCATCCAAGGCAATTCGAATTCTCCGCTAATTTAAAGAATGTTTCTTTTGAAACAAACAAAAACTTAACCTGCAAAAGATTTCTCTCTTCCAACAACGTCCAGAGTCTTGATTTATGTGGACTGGTATGTACATACACAGAAAATGAACCAAACCTATGCATTATAAATCAGAGAATTCCACCGGTGATGATTAATAAAGATCATCATCTGATGGAAATGCATTTCTACAGAGGAATTGCAGAAATAAGCAAGATAGTGTGTAGAAATACGCTCCAATGAACATGAATATATATATTATATACAAGAAAGACGTGAGAAAGAAAAATGTAGAGAAAATCTTACTGTGGATGAAGTTGTGCTTGAGATGGAAGACGAATAGGGAAGGGTAAGAAGAAGAAAAATCTGCCAGAGGATGCACGACCATGGACCATGATGGTGACACTGATGGTGAGTTATTATCTCTGTTGTTGTTATTATTAACGTTACGCTCCTCCTCCGTCATGTCTTCAGAGAGAAGTTGCTACTTTCTGATAACCCTGGGGGCAGGCAGGCAGGCAGGCAGGCAGGCAGGCACACACACACATACACAGAGGGAAGTCTCCGGAGGAAGGGGATGAGCTTAGTAAGTAAGCAGTGCATGCACAATGCACTGCGAGCAAATAAAGTCTTGTTTGTTTGGGACCTGGGTGGTGTTTCATGGTAAAAAGCATACATACTACATACATAGTGCTTTCTCCTAATTATTTGCTTATGTACATATGTATATGTATCCTAGTGGTAAGCTAATCGTAGGTCTAGGTTTCGAAACCCTACTTTCTCGTCTCACGATTACTCCATACCATGCATGCATATTCTCCCTCCCTCCCCCTCTCTCTCCAAGGAGCAAAGAGCAAGGAGCAAGCATATGTGTGTATGGTCAGCCATCCATCGACCCCCTTGGTTGTGATGTTGTCATCCCATTCCTTCCTCGAACGGAAGTTCCACCCATGTTAGAGGACTTGTGGATTATCTTCACCTACTCCATTTACATCTTTAGCATGGCACGTTGATTTATCATGTTAGATGATTCGGCAATATTGTGACAACCATGCACACGTAATATTAGAGCATCTAAGTGTTTGCCACTTACGTCTATGTTTAAACCATTTTTGTGAATATACTTGTTTGCCAACATTATTGACTCCCAAGTTATGAAATAATAATATTAGTATGTAGTTGGGGGATCATAATTGGAAATGCTAGCGGTGATTATTTATTTGGAAAGATGGTCCAAAAGAAGATCATTTTCTATAGCTTTAGAGGAGATATTAGAGGAGATATACATACACATGATTGTTTGTAAGCCTTGAGAAATCTAATTGATTATGATGGTTCAAATTCTTGTTGAGGCCTGAGTAATTTCAATTGTATTGAATATCAAATCGTTCAAGCCAATAAAGTGGAAACATCAAATAGTCGATAAAACGAGAAGTAAACAAACAAATAAGGTTTGGGGGAATAGACGGAATACACACCCACTAATGTTCTACTCAGTGCAACATTTTTGTGCAATAACCCTCTTATTCTGACATATTCTAGCTCTTCACAACTTTCGAGTGATACCCCTTCCTTTCTAACCTCATCACACTTTTCTAGCAATAGTCCCTTCTTTCTAACCTTGGCCTTGATCTCTTCTCCAATCCAAAAAAACAATGGACTCATCATCGCCTCCTAGACATAGAGCCAAGGCTAACAATATGCAGTGAGTCATTGTCACCAGGGTAAAAGTCGATTATCATTGCATATTGCCCCCACGACATCACGTTGTATAAGCAACACCTACGAATCTTAACACGTTGTATTAAGTAGAGAGAACATCAATGGTTAGTAATAGCCCAAGATATATGTACTTTACTAGTCATTTTGTTAAGGAGGTTAGGTGTATCCTCCCAATAAGTGTTATGTGATCATCTCTCGAAGTTTTGTAGAAGCGGTGGTGGTCACGTGAAGAGTCATCTATGTACATACATAATGTCATTGTCCTTGTCTTGAAGGAAGCTCAATGTGTGCAAATTAATTATGTATGGGTGGGTTTGCAATGATTTGCGTGTTAGAGTGGAGAAACGCTGAGTGGTGGGTGGGTAACGCTTCTTTCTTACGTGTCAGCAACTCACTCAACAATGCCTCAGGCTCAGGCAATGAATGTCAAATGCTAAAAGGTAGTAGCAAATACATACATACATATGTGTTTTTGTTATGGACGCAAATCGGGCTCTGAATGGCCAGGTGGAAGTGGACACCGAAGTCTGAGTCTATATATCTTCTAATCTGTGCCTCTTGCAGAAGATTAAAACGATATGAAGATGAAGAAAGAAAGAAGAAAGAAAGATATATTAACGTCTTCTAAGGCCAAATTTGGCCCATGAGACAGAACCAGAGACTGTTTCTCCCCAGGGCATTGCTCTGTCATCAGTGTATCAGAATTGCGCGTTGGAAGAAAAGGTAATATAATTTAATGTCCACACTTATATAACATGGTTAGAATGAATGCCAGATATGTAATTGAGAAACCCTACTTTCAGATATGCCCCATGTTTCGAATTGGAGTGATTCTTTTACCCATCACAGATGATGAAATTGTCACCGCCCTCACAAGAAGTGGTCATGTTTAGGAATGGTTGATTGTTGCACATCACATTCAAATCCGGTACACAGAACAAACATACATAGAGGGCCGGCCCTTCACGATGGCACCTTTGCAAAATATGAAGGATGAGAAGCACCCAATATGGCTTCTGGATGCCCTCATCCTCTCCGCAGCAGTCTACGGAAACAATCCACAAGCACAGCTAGTTATGATGGAAGAAAATTATGGTCCCCAAGTGATGTCAAAGTACGAGTTTCTCTCCAATGAAGAGCTCGATGAAGCCGGGTTTTCTGAATGCAAACAAACCCTGATCATTGTTAGGAACATATTGGAAGGGCATTACATTGTGGCATGCCGAGGCACTACCGATGTTAGTGATGCCCTTGTGGATCTCAACATTGTGCATAGGACTCTGAGCGTAGGGGATGGTGCTGCGCACGCAGGGTTCCTCGACCGCGCGAAAAGTATACCAATGGGCTACCTTAGAAGGTTGTTGGTTCGGAATGAGATGTTAGTTCTCACGGGGCATTCACTGGGTGGTGCTGTAGCTTCTCTTCTGACGCTTCGGCTCCTAGAAGCCACTGGGACATGGTGCCATCAACAGGTGCATTATAACTTCTTCTTTCTAAAGGGTGGTGGCTAATCTAATCATACTTAGGAAGACCCTGATCATCCTTCTCTTCTTACTTAACACCATGGATAACTAACTCTTCACATGAGATGTTGATTGTCTTTCCTCCTTTTTTGTGGTGCTGGTGGTGTTCAGTTTTGGAAAATGGGGGGGGGGGCACCAAATACTCCTCACTAGTTAGGTAATATTGTGGAATATTCTGGTAAATTCTGAAATCCTGGGGGTTATTTGGGCTATAATCTGACAAATTAGGGACCTTCCTTTTTAAAGGAAACAAAAATTTATGTCATTTGATGCTCTTTCTATTCTTCAAGTAAATAGTGTTTTCAATTAGTTGATGCCCTTTCCTTCCTTCTTTTGATTCTTTAAAGGTAACCGGGATATGTATATTAACTGATGGTCTTTCTTCTTTCCTTTCTTTTCTTTTGAACACACCTATGAGAAAGTATATGCTAATATGAAATGTCTATATCTATCGAAAGATTTTGCACTATTCTCTTGGTTTTGGTTTGTTTTTCTTGTATTAGGATTACACTTTCTTAATTACATTAATTTACCTGATAAACATGATTGATTAAATAAACTAGCTAGCATGTGATCATAATGCATGATCAAGCCATAGATTGCCACTCATATGGAGGAGTTAACTAGATTGGTAGATAGATTTTATTATAGGATAGAAAATAGATAGTAAAAATAGTGCACAAGTGTAGCTAGCATTTGATATATCTCAAACTCTAGGTTTATTGCCATACTATAGTCATTCAAATTTAAGCTGACCAAAAGTTGACCTATAACTAATGGAGCCACTTAATGCCCCTATTCATGTAGTTATGTCCTAGCTCATGACATGTAGTGTTAACTTGTTTTCTTGGTTTTTAACAGCTCCAATGCTACACATTTGGCTCCCCTTTCTTTGCGGATTATAGGCTTGCTAGGTACATAAACACGCGCTACAAACACCACTTCACACACTTGGTATCACGGAGCGATTTTGTTCCCAAAGTAATGCCTGTGGCCTACACACTTTATACCTTGTGGGCAGGCCTCCAAGTTGGTCCATTAGAGGACGTGTTCCATTGCACAAGGGTGCTTATATTGGTTCTAAAGATGCTGAAGATGAAGTTGAGAATTACCCAAGAGGTACCCCTATTGGCGATGGCATCACAAGCATTACAATGGCTACCGGCATTCTCTCGTTTGCTCTTGAACAAATTATTGGTCTTTGCAATCTCTTTCTACTTGGATTATGGATATTCTTTTGCGGGACAAATGATGATATTAGATCCTGAGAGATGTGCATACGAGCTTGCAAATATTGACCGGTGGACGGTTAATTCACATTTGAGCTTCCATCTTAGAGGTATGTCTTTTGATATGATGAAAGAGCATAATCTTCTAAGCTATGTAGAACACATCTTTGCAGTTCAAGCCGCAAAAATCATGGAAATGCATGCCAAAGCTACAATAAGTCTCAATCATCATCATAGGGAGCAATCAAAACTGGTGGAGTTGAGGCGGACATCAATGCTCATGCGAGCACGATCAACAGAGAAAAATCGGCTTCAGAGGAAAGCATCTTTACCCAACAAAAACCAACCACAAAATAAAAGGGCAATAATGGCTTTCAAGAGTAGAGTAGCTTGTGTCATTTTTACAAGAAGGTTGAAAGAGGCATCACCCAACACTTTTGAAGTAAAAAAGAGAAAGAATGGCAAGGGTTTCTTTAGATGCGTTCTATACAATGTGAGTAGATTGTCCGAGTTGGTACAAAGGTGTGACAAACTCTTTCTTGTATCATCGGTTCTCTGTGCAGGAATTGAAGTCCATAAACATTTTTGTCGAGGCAAGTAGTACCTTCTTGACATGTTATGTGTTTTGCAATCAACAATGAAATAAGAAAAGAAATCCTTTCTTCCACATGGCCTCAACCTTGATAGTTGAAATGAAATGTATACATAAGGAGATTCATCGTGCCTCAATTACGACATACTTTATTCTTGCATTCCTTCATTGAGAAGACATGCCTGCCAACCATTTCAAGTTATTCTATTTATAATTACAATAAACCACATTTTTCCTTAAAAACATTTATGAATAAAATGTGCGTTTTAATTCAGTTATGCAGAATTGATTCAGCAAGTAACGAGCCTCAAGCAAAATGACTAATTAGATAATGCTTGAAAAGAATGAATTGATTCAGTAATGTGCTAGCAGTGAGTTGATTGCATCAATAACTTGAATAGTAAATGTAGTTAATGTAATGGCATGTTCATGTCATTTGCAGAAATAAAGAAAACATCATGACTCAAAAAATTGTTTCGGAAGACATGCGTGAAGGTAGGGAATAGTCTTTAAGCCAAACATTAATACCATGGCAAGAAAGACACCCACTCAGAAACACTAATTGGGGACATGATGTGATTGTGTAAGTTAACAGTCCTTGTTTAGTAGACATCTTTTCATTTTTGTCGTGTTATTATTGAGGAGAAATGAGCATGCATATCCGTATGCTAAATGGGAAAATTTTAATAGAGATAGGAATCGGGTAATTGCCAATGTGGGTGGTGGATGGCATTATTATTTCTTGAGGAACCCATGGAATGGGACGAGCTAGTGTTAGCCCAGCCATCTGAAAGCATATAGGCTCTTAAAGCCGTAGGCTTGTTCATGACCTTAATGTGCGAGTAGCCATCCACGACAACTATGTGTACTTCAAAGCCGTTGATTTGCAGATGAAGGAAAAGTGAGTGCACATGATTATTGGTGGGCTGTTCTTGTAAGGGTGAAGAAGCTTGCCTTACGATGGTGAAAAGAGGGGGTTTTGTTGACTTTTAAGGGGGCAGGGGCGGGGGTGGGGCGCAAGATGTGTGAAACTCTGAGGTCAAGGAGGGAATTGTATGGAGTAGTTTAATGGGGATGGAGACTTGGCAGTCCATCAATGCTCTCCATACTACATGGGGTTCGGACCCTACACGAGCACAGAGTGGTCCTAGGGATTGGCTGGTTAAGAGCAATGTAAGTAGCTTGTTCGGCATTGTGTTCAACCATATAATGTGCCCTTTTGTGGCTCCTATCCACTACCCACGTTTTTGTTTGAAATTGTATACAATCTTGTTTGGAAGAGGCCTCAATGGTGGTGTGGCATGGTCAAGGGTCATGACTTTGAGGTGATTAGTTGTGCAAGTCTTTAGTAAATTGACTTTGACCCTTTGTCCTTATAGTTGGGGGGCGCTTGAGGTAATGGTTGGTTAGGTACTCTTCTTTTTTACAATAGTAG
Source organism: Azolla caroliniana (assembly GCF_043228905.1). Classification (NCBI taxonomy): domain Eukaryota; kingdom Viridiplantae; phylum Streptophyta; class Polypodiopsida; order Salviniales; family Salviniaceae; genus Azolla; species Azolla caroliniana. Next base: position 636,760 of record NW_028230441.1, on the reverse strand, counting down.
AAATGTATGTTGGTGGGATGACAATGGAAAAGCTTCAGGATTAGAGTTTGTAAAGGTTGGTTAGGGAGGAACGGGCTAATGTTGGTGCGGTTGGATCGAGAAAATTGTGTGAGAGATCCCTAGTTGTTGGATGGGTAGGAATGAGAGGGTTGATTGTGACGTACACATATATTGGCTATTGGTTTTGGTAGAAGCGGTTGTCATCTTAGTGAAGGTTATTGCACAAATTGAGCGCATACTTGTAAACTTGGGATTGAGATTGGCGCTCCTTGTGTGGTAGGTTGTATTCATATGTTGCATAGTAAGGTGGATGTTCATCACCATGGTAGGTTTCACGATTATCGCATTGTTAAGGAATGGGCATCAATTATTGTGGCAAAGGTCATTATTTATAATGGCATACGCGTAGTGTTTGTCGGGAATTTCGGCCGAAGCACACAATCCTATGTGTATTTGATGCTATGTATGTTGGGAGTCGATTGAGTAAGATCATTATAATGACAACATTATGTAGTGTATGAATGGTCATGGTATACTATACGATGGGCAATCTATCATAGGGTAGTTGGAGTTACGGCTATTGGTGCACTAGATCACTTGTTGGAAACATGACTCATCTTCTAATAGGAGCTACCAACAATGGTTTTGCATGTTGAAGATCATGCTTGTTTAGAATCAATTTGAAATTAAGACGTAATCGACCATGTCAACAAGAAATTGACAATTGTTAGAATAGTTTCAAGTAGTTCACAAATTGTGTTGAGAAATGTGCTTTAAAACCATTTTGGTGATAAAGTAATTTGCTTTTTCTACTTTATTCTACTTATAAAATAATGGGCCATGATAACCTATATTTGTATTGTGAAGTGAATGTAGAGAAATCAGGCTAAGCCAACGAGAACCCGTAGATTACACATGAGATGTTTCAATTGTCAAGGCCCACAATAATTAGTGAATGCCCAACAAAGAACAAACTTTACAACCATAATGAAAATAGACAATGTTACAATCATGTAGATGCCGCATCCATGTTTGACGGTATCCATGACCTTATTCTCCTCGATTTACTCCTACAACTCACCCATGATTTTGTATTGATGGTGAGCTTCTTCATCATGTTGAGCCAAAATTTCAAGTTATGTATCCTCAATTCCATTTTGACTTCCAAGGTTATGTCCATTTAACATTGGGGGTTTGTCGAATTCCAATGACCTCATCTGCCTCATTTGGCCCTTGCAAATCACCAATGAGTTCGAGTTGTGACACTGACGACCTTCTTCATGATAAACCAAAAAATTTGTCTTAGGTAGCCGCTAGTGCCATTTGACTTCTTACATTTACATACTCAAACCTTCAAAAGGAGGGAGCTTGATTGTCATTTCGTCTTAAAAGGTTTATGGTCTTCCATGCTCTGTGGAATTTCAATTATTTCATCCTCATTTGGTTCTTGTTGCTCACTTGTGACTTCAAGTTGGTGATGAGTTTCTTTATCATGTATGTCCTCTACCCCGTCATGTTGAGTCCGAGTTCATCTTGGGTAACCATGATTGCCATTCTGAATTCTTCCATTTGCTTGCTCGAATGGATACATAGATTATCTTCTCGGGTTGGGGTTTCCTTGATAGAAGGGTGCACCCTCGTAATAATTGTTATGGATTTATTTGCATTACATGGATAACCTTAAGAACTAATTCTAAAGCCAATCTAGTGCTTTAAGGGTAGGATATGTGTGAAACAAATATCCTAGGACTTGGGACAAACCCATAAGGACTTATGATACATCAGAACATGTGGTGATTTGGGAACCCAAGGTTTGGGCTATGTAAAGGGGACTGAAACTCTAGTGGGAGGCAAAGCTCCCTTCATTAAGATTCATTCATCTCGATATCCAAGGTATAACATAAGGCAATATTTAATAGTATGGGACACCAATGATACTTTATATTTGTCTCTTGTCCTTTGCTCACAAGTTATTGGTGTGGTTAAGCATCCTTAAACCATTATTTTTGTTATCCAAGTATTCATTTTTTATCATCAAAATTTTATTCATACTCATTTGGAGTGGCACTTCACTAACGCGTGCTTCTTCTTTTGAGAATACATTGGCATGTTGCATCTCAAGCTTGTCGGTCCTTTTGGGGGTGTTGTTGGCACATGTCTTCTATTTCCATCTCTTTGAGTACCTTCTTCTTTAGCGATATGCCAAGATTCGTAGTATCCATTGTGAATACCTCCGTTGTTAAAAACCTACCCATCATGTCTAACCTTGGTGCGGTGTTGAGTATCACATATTGAAGCAGTTGTACATGTGCATGTTGTATCATATGGTAGAGGTGGTGCCATGTTTGGAGCTTTGCACACACAAAATGAAAACTCAATAAATAAATAAATACAAGGCCCTAAGTAGATACGTAATTATCACACAAAGATCCATACCCAAACAATCAAATTTCCCATCAAATGTGAGCAACCAACAAAGGATTATCTAGACATATCTCCAACCACAATAACACCAAGCACGACTAGGTCATCAAAATGAACACAATTTGGAGGCAACCATAACCATACCCACACCTTACTAGGGCATCCTTGTACGACTGCCCACCAAGGCTAGAGAGTGCTATTTACATCGCTAACGAAACCAAATGCAAGGTGGACAACTACAACCATATTCAGATTTTACTAGTTTGACCTGGTACAACTGCCCATGAAGGCCAAAGAGATCATAAGGTTATTGGCATTACCATGGAAGTCACACCAAATACCACAAGTGGCCGAAGGTAAGCCTAAATTTAGACAGTCCAACTTTGTAGACATAATACACTCAACATCACATTGGGGCAAGTCAACCATCAAGTACTTGTTGTTATGGTTAGGGGCAATTAGCTAACTTCACTCCCTAAGGTCGATTGACCTTCACCCCTAGCACTTGAAGGCCAACTTACCTTCACTCACTAAGGCCACCTCTCTTTTATTTCCTAAGGTCGAGTTGCCTTCACTATTTAGGGCTTTGACCCAAGAAAGAGCATATGTAGTGGAAATCAGAGCAAAAGTGATGGGTTATTTTCGTGGCATGTCTTCGATTATTCACAAGAATCGAAGTGGTTCTTTATCCTCCCATAGAACCAACAAACTAGGAACGTCGATGACTTCCTCCTCTCGAATGCCACGATTTTCATTGAAAATGGGGAGCACCAGGAGGAGGTGAGCTGTGTGTGGTGTAAGACATCGACATCGAATGTCAATGCTTACTTTTTAAGCCACAAACAGGGATGGAGTAGGCCTGGTCAATGGAGACTTTCTCCGTCGGTAATAGCCAAGGGCAGAGAAGCAACCATCTCTAAACAGGGGAATCTTCGAGAAACCCTAGATCAGAAGAGTTCCTACACAACGAGGCTCTACATCGATTCATCATAATGGTTTCTTCAGCAGATCTCTAAGGAGGAGCAGAAGAAGAAGAAGAAGAAGAAGAAGAAGAAGAAGGGCTTTCTCTGCGGTAGCCATGGATCTTCACCCTTCATATTGGCCTCCTGAACTGGTCTGCCCTATCTCGAGATCGGTCATGGCGGACCCTGTCATCGTTACTTCAGGCGAGACCTATGAGCGCAGATGCATAGAAGCTTGGCTCGAGCTTGGTCAGAATACTTGTTTGAAACAGAACACTAGTTTGACTAGTGCATTCATGATCCCGAACATGGCAGTGAAGAATGCCATCGCGAACTTGGCCAAGTCAAGGGGGATTCAGGTATTTCCTATTTCTCCTTCTCATGAACTGGCACATGCATTGGCTCAACGATTGATCTCAGAGATGGAAGCATCAAGACGAATGACTGGGTTGAGCCCGAGTGGCCCATCTAATGAGTCAACTTTGGCAAATCAGCATGCTCCCAATGGTAATGATGATGATAACGGTGATGATGATGGTGTGATGCCTCACACCGGGGTATCAGTGCATAAAGAACAAATTTCGGTTTCCAAAGGTGAAAGAGTATCAGAGGCATATATAAATGCTCCTCTGGCTCATGCCGTAGATGAGAAACTGATGGTGCATGAAGTGCAAGATGAGAAGTCTAATCCTTCTGTGAATAATGCTAACGTTGAGGAAGAAAATAAGCCGAGGCCTAGACCCTATGGAGGTCCAGTCACATGGTCTAGTGGACCCTCATCCCGACCTCATGGGCTTCATCTGAAAGGAAACTCATTTCATAATTTTGGAAAATACCACACATTCGAGGGAAACCAGGCAATGCGAAACTCTCCATCCACAGCCAGTGAAACCCCTGCCAATCGTGAGTTGCCACCTGATCTCGCCACACGGCCTGCTTCGTACAGGGCCGACAATCCCGACAATGATCACCACAGAATACCTGACTCGGCAGAACCTGAAAATTGGCTCATCCAGAAGCTCAGAGACCCAGAGCAGCAAGGAGAAGCGGTGGCCGAGCTCCGGCAGCTCAGCCGAACTTCCGCTGAGAGTCGTATCTCTCTTTGCTCCCCGGCAATCATCCAAGCTATCTTACCCCTCCTCCGCTCACCCATACCTGAGGTTCAGGTCAATGGGGTGGCCGCCCTCGTGAACTTATCCATAGAGAAGCAAAACAAGGTGAGCATTGTGCGAGCTGGGGCAATACCCTTCATTGTGTCGCTCCTTAGCACGGGTTCGCATGAGGCACAAGAGCATGCTGCCGGTGCTGTCTTCAGCCTCGCCCTTGCCGATGAGAACAAGAATCCATTTGGAGTCCTTAATGCCATCCCGCCTCTCATCCAGCTTCTCCTCTCGGGAACCCCTAGAGCATGCCAGGATGCAGCTATGGCTCTTTACCATCTGTCTCTTTACCAATCCAACAAATCTAAGCTTGTTAAGTTGGGGGCTGTTCCTATACTCCTTGATTTGGCAGAGTCTCAAGACAAGCCTGACCTTGCGTCACGATCCCTCCTCATCCTCATCAACATTGCGGCAGTTCCTGAAGGCAGAGCAAGTATTCTTGAGGTCAATGGAATCGTGAGATTAGTTAGGCTTCTAGCTATACGAGCTAGTAGAGAGGCAGCTGATATTCCAGAACAAGCAGCAGCTGTTCTCTTGCTTTTGTCTCAAGGGAACATGAGGTTCAAATCCATAGCTCTAAAGGCAGGTGCTCAAGAGTTATTAATGTCATTGGCTGATGACGGGGCATCCCGAGCCCAAGAGAAAGCACGTGCATTGTTGGCTATTCTCAAGGAGAACTCAGCTGGCCAAGGTGGAGAAGACTCAATGCTACCAAGTCATTATTTTAGAACGAACGCGGGGAGGTCTGATGGCATGAATTCATCGGCCTTCTGATTTGTGCGGTCCAAGTGTGAGCATGTGTTATTGCTGAGTCTGGTGCCATTTCCTCAGATGTCATTCCTGGAAGGCCGTGGGATTGAATGTCTATAAAGTATAATAACTGGCTACAGGTGCTCACAAACATACTGTGTGCTAATTCTTTGACTCTATTTCTATCGGGTTTTCTTTAGTGACAACTAGCAAAAAAGATAAAACAAATAAAGAAACTTCCAATAAGGCCTGGCTGAGCTTGAAGCTCCATGTCAAGTTGGAGATGAAAATTTGTACACTTAGAAAGAAGAGATGTCCACCTTGTACATTGTACACTCTACTGATTGGAATTCAGGCATTGGTAACTTGGCAAACCATGCGCTCATTGAATTAGTATCCATTGAAGCTGATGCAATGATAGAGAATGTACCCATCTATTCTGGATAGCTGTATCGATAGCTTAGACATGCTTCTTGTGATTTCTTTTGTTCATTAATATTTGTATCCATTGTAATTGTGCCATTTCTATTCCATCTCTCTCAGCATTAGATGAATTATATGGAGTCCACCATAATTATTTGACAATATTGTGTATACCAAATATTAGAGCACAGAATAATTAATTGATATATGTATATATGTCATCGTGCCTTCAAAGGTGTTCCAAAAGTTTTCAACCAAACATGCCCTAATGGTGACTCAACCTTTACTGTTTCCTACAATACATTAGCTGTCTAACTAGTTTAAATTTGAGAAGTTTAATGCCCATATTTGAACACCAATGACATATATGAATAGAGATGTTGGCATTAGGGAAGTGACAGTTCTACAAGCCCAAGCCAAGGAAAAAGATAATGCAATTTCATTGCATCATGGGGATGATGTTTCTAAGCAAGTACGTTTAATGCCCATATTTGAATACCAATGCCATATATGAATAGAGATGTAGGCATTAGGGAAGTGACGGTTCTACAAGCCCAAGCCAAGGAAAAAGATACTGCAATTTCATTGTATCATGGAGATGATGTTTCTAAGCAAGTACATTTGGCCATTGTCTTTGAATTTTAAAGAATGTTTCACATTGGTAATCTCCATAGATGCACTAATAGCTTTCCCATGCCCTAAGGTTCTAAGCTAGAGTAGGATTTAGGCATGGATCCATGAATTCCATGGGGTGTGTTAACTTTGAAGTTTGTTAACCTAATATTATGTGCTCTTTGCTACTAAGCATCATGGAGAAAGGGAAGACAAGAATAACCTTCTTTTTATTTCTAAGAACAGTACTGAGCAATCTTTGAATGGTATAAACAAGAAAACACTTGTCTAATTAATGGAGAATGGTCAAGATTAAGACGAGATGAATGCCCCCATACACTCTAAAAAAGGGGTCCTATGCAATCTACATTTTTAGTGCGTGTGTTTTTATTCCTCAATTACTTGAACATGGACCAACCAACCATCAACATGATGGGTAAGCTCTTGATGAAGACAGGAAAGCTTTGAGAATGTTGTTTTCTTACTCCCTACGTGAGTCATCCATGACCCATCTAACATTCTTTGTGCAATCGACTGTACAATCTATGCAACCAACTGTACAATTTGGTTTTGGGGGAAGGGGGGGGGGGGGACGGGCTTCATCCGTTGGTAATTCCGATGGATTGCATAATAACAAATCGTACAACCCATGAGAGAGGGCTTGTAGCCCATTCATTCATTATTCATATACGGCCTCGCCGCTATAAACAAACGCATTGTATTGAGGTTGTATCGCGGCCCTTGTAAACACCATCCCATACCTTTTTGTTTGTGAGGCCAAATGATAATTGGATGTTCTCCGGAGCGAAAGCAAACGCAAAAGCTTTCTCCCGGAAGTTGGAACCACAAAATTTGTGGTATTGCGAGAAGACAGATTTCCCACCGAGGGCGGTTTGGCAACTGTATTATATATTATGTATGTATTTTCTTCTCAAAACGACCTACGAAGAAAGCTCTCCGTGTCTGCTTCGGAAAGGGCTATGGCGGGACAGATCGAGAAGAACGCAATGTCTCCCTTTGTCTTTCAGTTGCTCGACTACCTCTTCATCCTCGTGTTTTTATGTTTCATGGCCTTCTTCGTCTCCAAGATTTTGATCTAAAGAAGAAAGTAAACGTTTCTTTCTTCTGTTTCACGGTACTTCTCCTCTCTTTTCCTGGTTTTTTTCTTATTCCATTCTTTTCTCTGTTTCATAGACGTTATGAATCGGGAAAAACTTATTGGATGAATGAGATGCTGAACCCTATACTTGAAGAAGAAGAAAAATGTGTGTCAGAATTTATGAAGACAATCGTCTGCCATGGTTTAGATAAAATATTGGTCATAGTTGAAGAAGAAACTCGAGAAACGAATATGATTGTAGTTGAGATCATGGTCCTGAGATGGAGATAAGATTTAGCTTAGTCTATCTGAGAGTAAATAGACGTGAAAAGAAGTTGATTTGGGAAGACAGAGGTGTGAAAATGAGCTGATTTAATAAGGCATAGATGTGAAACATATTTATTTGAGAAGACATAGATGTGATAATTAGTTGATTTTAAAGGTCATAAAAGAGTTTATTTGAGGAGCACTTATTTGAAAATGAGAAATAACGACATTAATTTGCCTTATGTTGATTTCCATACTTCCTCCTCAATTTAAATGCTGAATTTATGTTGATAAAAAAAAATAGGGAATCTAGTTATAACAGTGTATGTTTACATTGTGTTGACTCCAGCACCCCCTTAATGTAAACTTTGGTTAACTTAATGTTCCAGAATCTTTACATTAGAAGAAAGGAATCCAATCACAAAGGACACTTACATTGTTTAGATTCCACACCCATATTGATGTGAACTTTAGTTGACCTGATAATTTAGATGTAGAGTGGTACTTTTTCTGTGAGCTGGATTTATGGCTAGCTTTATGCACAACTGGTTGTCCTAAAAGATCTCATCTCAGACAACTTCAGTGAATGAACTCCAAGAAGTAAAGAGTTATGACTATGTTTTTAGATTCGGTGAATTGAAAGAGAGACCCTTGCATTTTTCTTTTGTACACTGCGCAATGGGTTCTTAAAACTCAAACCATACCTGAACTATAGAGGGAGTTAACAACATCCCTCTTTATTTCTAATCTCACGATCAATTATGGGAGGGATTGAGATGCTGTTAGCACGAGTGAATTGACAGAATTGCAGACTTCTGGGACCTCTGTGCTGCATATATTTTAATATCCAAACTCCTAAATTCTAATTACAAATATACTTTGATACTCAATATCTGGATCTATGCTGCAAATATTATACTTTTCTGTAGGTACTCTAGAATAATTAGGAAAATTTGAGGTACCATATTTCTTTTGAAACTTCATGGTCTAACAAAATGTGTAATATCTGATCCACTCCAACTATATTCCATTTTACCTTTTAACACCTCCACCTTTCCCCCTCTTTTTATTAGTGTTATGAGGTTAACTTAAATATGCATGCATAAGGACGCTCCTTCAAAATGTATATTAAACGTGGATCAGAACTGTGCTAATATATCATGGCCATTGAAGGCATGTTTCCATCCCACATACTGCTTAGGGTTCTATTATTCCATGGTGAAATCTATCAACACATACTACCTAGTAGCTATAAAAATATGTACCCCTAATAGGACTTTGTGTAAGATTTTTCTTTTAATGTGTACCAAAAGGCTGGGACCTTCTTGTCTTTTTAATTTTCTCTTCAGAGATTATCTTAGATACTTTGAGACAGATTTTGCCTTAGTTGATATTGCACGGCTGGTACATCGGCATATTTTGATGTGCATCATAATACTAGTAGATAGGCAAAACTCTGAACTGTACAATATTTGCTTGCACATTGTCTACAATGAAACAAGGTAATCTGAATGTACCAGTTAATGCAGCAGTTAATACTGTAAAAAATAGTGAATAAAATCTGTGGATTTGGAACTTAACAAAATATACATAAAATACTGATTATCTACAGATAATGTAGAGTAATTAGAATGAACTGCAGTTCTGTTTTGAATTTTGAAACTTCATGATTGATTGCAAAGTTTCATGTGAAACCTTGCCAATTAAGGGCCTGACTAGCATCCATCCATATGTCTAGGTATGTAACAATGAGACTATTGACAGTAATTACTTTAACTACTAAATGTGTACCTACTAAATTGTCTGCTTAGTTTACTTTCATTAGTGAGGTGAAACTGATAACAAAATGTTTGATGCAGGTATTTATCTATCGCAAAATTGCAAATGTGTACTAGGATTGGCTGTTTTTGCAAGTCCTATGAATCCAATTTGGGATTTCTTAATCTAGTTTTGGATATTTTTGGATCTCCATTCTTATATTCGTTTTCTGTATTACTCTTTTGACACTATTGTGGAACAGGAAATCTGGTTGTAACTTTTCTGAATTTGAAGTGTTGGTAATGTCACTCAATAATTATTTACTTTTCCAAGTGTGAGTGGTTTTATGTAACATATAGCCGGAACCCTGCGGAGCGCAGGTCTGGCGAAGCATGTCTAGATATATATATGTGTATTGCACGCAATAGCTTTAGACAATCAGCTAAACCAAATTTTAATGTTAAGCAGAATTTTTTAAATTTTGATGCTTGATTTTGTTAGCGTGATTCACTTTTCTTTTAAATTTGGTTGATTATTCATACAAAAGGTACACTCCCATAAAAAGCTTAGATTCTCCACATAGCCAGGCTGAAGGCTGTATGAAGCCCTCCATGCACTTTGGATGTTGGTAAGTGGTAAGAAGGTAGGTACTACCTCCATTGGGACCTTGATTGAGCCTCTCCAAGCACACCTTTTATTTTGCATGTACTTAAACAGTTGCTAATGCAGGAAACTGAATCTATAAGGTTGTGTGACCGGCAAGTGTTTCTGATTATCTCTATCTCAACATGTGTCTTTGTGAACATTTCTTTCTCATCCTCATAAACCCCATATTTTGTGCATATTTGAGGTTCTTATTTATGAGAATGAGTTGCTTTGGTTTTGTTGAAGCAATTCCTCAACAAGACGGTATTAGCAAGTGGTTTTGATGATTTGGAGTCCCAAAAAGTGTTTTTTACCCAACTTCTATTTCTCCATTACAATCCAAGTGGCAAGAGGCTATTCGATTGGGACAATAGAGTTGGGTTCTATTCAATTGGGAATCGAGATGATAGAGTTGCAAGTGTATTTGGTGATCTTACTTAAGTGTCGAAGTGTGTCTTCCTAGAATGTCCCTTGAAATGCAAGAGGTTACTACGTCATTGGAATCTTAACTCAATATCTCAATCCCTATCATGTCTCGTCAATGTTCACCTTACATAAGGAAAATGAGTTACTATGGTTGTTTCCATTATTTTATGTAGGTTATCCCCCTTGGTATTCCATTTTTTTCACATCTTTGACATTCTTATTATTAAGGAACAAATCGCAATGCTTCAAAGTTCGAACATTAGTAGTTGCTAAACATTTATTTCATTAAGATATTAGGTGTTACTCCATGTGTGTCCTTTAGATAAATGTTTCAACACATCAATAATTTTGAGTCTTTTTACATAGACTGGAAGTTTGGGGAGGAAGCACAACCTCCCTAGATGGAATGACCTAGGGAAGGTATAAAAGATATTCATATGATGCCACATTGTTGTGAAGGAAACTACACCACACTTTGTGATGCTCCTTAAGATGGTGGTGATACCCATTGAAATTGAGGATCTGATGAGGATCCTTAAGTATGTGGCTAAAGTAAAGGACATAATCCCTACCAATTCAATGGATGCAAGGAGTAAGGAAGAAACGACAAATTATTTAAGAGATGGAGTCTGGCAACAATTACTGTTTGCAAATGAGAAGGGCAATCATCTTCCTCACTACTCATAGCATGATCTCAAAATTGAGAATGGAGCTTGGGGAGGGCTAGTTTAGAGTAAACCATACCCAAGGAATTCTTGAATGAAGTTCACGCAATAGCAACACACACACACACATTAGGTGACACTATTAGTGTATGTATTGAAGTGCAATCTATTTATTTGTAGTGGAGCTTTGGGGAATTGCCCTTTTTCCTCTCGTCTCATCATATCATCTTCTCCATCATAACTTTGCTTCAACAACCTTCATTCACCCCGGTGGCGGATACTTACACATGTATACAAAATAATCACAAATGGGCATGCATCATGATACAAAAGAAGAAGAAGATATTTTACTTCCACTTGGGGGTCTAGGAAATTGCCACAATCAATCAAGGAGATAAAAAAAACACCATAAATGGCATGTTAATAACACATACTCTTCTAAGGATTTGTATCTTTGTATAGTGATTATTGTTGTGTATAGAGAGATACATGCATGCATGCATATTTGGAAGACATATCACTTCTCTGTGTTTTACGCTTGTTGAATCACGGCAAGAACATGTGCTAGAAATTATGGTGGTTGTAATAAATCTTAGAACATACAATACTCACATACTTCAATATTATGACTAAACATGATGTTTTTCCTTCAAGAATGTATATTTCTAGAACTACTCGAGGGTTTTGCACGTGCACTTTATATGTCATTAGTGATGTTTGTAGACCAAGTATTATAATGCATATGTAGTTGGAAGTTGAATCCATCAACTTTTACGTTCATAGCGACTTTTTTTTTTCCCAAAAAAAACACTACTTCGCATTAGTTAGCAAATAATTACATCATAGACCACCAAAAATTCAACAACCCTCACTCAGGCCTTCTCACCAAAGTGGACATAGTCCCCACCTCATTTACAACAAAAGTATCCACAAGTCCTATAACCTAGTAATTTGTACCATCTCTATACATAGTTACAACACATGGGCACTGATGGAAGCCATTGGGGGAAACAACCATCAGGGTGCTTGGTAGTTCCATTTAGGCCCTGATGATGATCTGCCCACCATAGGAGAACTACCCCATTTCAATAGGAACTTTGACCGAGCTCTTTCAGTTGCATCAGAATCCCCGTAACCAAGATACCAGCTTGAACAAGATATTTAACAACACCTCACCGTTAGGGATCTTTTGCTGTTGAAAAACAAACTTACAACACCTGGTCCAAATGTGCTTGACCGATAAACAAACCACCATCATCCATATCTCTTCAAAAAATTCCGAGTTATTGAATCAGAGCCCAAGTATTATAATGCATACGTAGTTGGAAGTTGAATCCATCAACTTTTACGTTCATAATGACAATATTGAATCCATCGACTTTTACGTTCATTCAAGGCCCGAAGATGTATCAAGTAAGAAGTGTTACACAAGATCAAACACACTTAGATGACAATTGTGGGCGAATGCACTAAGGTTTAATATCTTTCTAGCTAGCTTAGATGTGTAGAGATTTTTAACATAGTTGACGTCTTTAGCAAATATACTAATGAGAAAAACATGTTGTCTAGATCGATTTAGATTGTTTCCTCCTATTACGAAAATATAGTTACATACTTTTTCCATGATTGAAAGAATTTATATGTTTTAGTGTTATGTTGGTATGTATTTCTTTGGTTCTTTTACAAAATAAGCCAAAACATTACATGTCACAACAAAGAAATTGTTATTAAGTATTCACAACAAAGAACATGTTACTTTCTAGTTTTAAATCTCTTCTTAAATTGGTTTGTGTACAATTGAAGGTAGCAAGAAATTTATTTAATTATTTCATAAACTTTTTCTAAGGATGTATATGATGCCATTTGAACCCTAACTTTGATTTGTTTTCTTTATTTGCCAACTTTAGAATGTTACAAATTCACTCAAGCACTAAATTATTTATCATATTTTATAATGTTTTACATTTGTTCATAGGTGTTAACCATAGGTCTACGAAAGGATAAATGAATATTATGTATGATCTAACCTAATGTTATCTTCATGACACTTAGAAGTACGAATGACATGTTAAGAGAACACACAAGGTACACAAAATATATAAGCTTTGGTATTTGCGTAACTAGCCATACAATATACATTTAGCATGATAGGGGTGAATTGGAAGAACAAGAGCTTGTTGGTTCAAGATGTTTTTGTTAGGAGATCAATTCTAGGATGGACGTTTGAAGAGGGTTGAAAAATTGTTGAGATCAAGGTGGCTTTAATGTTTTCATGCATGAGGATGAATCGGAAATTCAAAATGATCCTCAACGGCCTACTATGACTCGATAAAGCTAATGGAGATGGTTTTTTGTTCAAAGTTCTCATGCATTATGACTTAAGTTTCTTATGGTAGTGTTAAACCGTTGTATACCTATTTCATATTGTGTCCCATACAAAGCAACCTCCTAGTAGAGCTTGTAGTGCTGAAATTTGGGTTTAGATTCAAAAGAATTTGGTAATAGTCTCTTTATTACAAATTCTACAAATTGAAAGACACTAGAATAATCTTCTCTTGAGGAGTTTGTCTTATTACATTGGTTGATTAAGGTGCCTCTAAAAACAGACCGTGGAATTTGGCATCCTAGTTTAGAAGTCACTAATAAACTTGGAGGAAATCAAACAATGTCTTTCAAATGTCTTCCAATGGTATATCAATTTGATTAGAGCCACTTCGAGCTGAATTTTAGTGCGCAACTACTAAAAGCATATATTCTCTTATAGTTTCTTGAAAGATCCTTGACTCCACCTTAATACAACACCTCTTCGCTCATAAACCATGGTACCAACAAAATCCTTGAGTTATACCCAATCATTTGTGGTGGAAATGGAGACATAGAAATATCATGGTGAAATTTATCTTTTGCAAGATAAAAAAGCATGGGTTCAAATCGGTAGCATCGCTCATTATACAAATGATTTCTAAATTGAGTTGAGAATCGTTCATAACTTGTGTTTGCTTCTGCATAATAGTTTTCCAATTTAGTTGAGATCACACACATTAAGGATATGCTCCTAAAAAATGGCTCAATAACATTTGAATTTACACACTTTCAACAATACTCTTTAATACAAAGAGAAAAGACGATAGCATTGTAGCAATGCATCTAATAAAACTTTAAAATATTTTACAATGAAGTGTGCATTATGTTTTCTCAAAATTGACACATTTGACATCCACGACACTCTTTACACAATGCTAAAATTCCAATAAATCTTTGTGCTCTAACTTGAATGATAAAGTGAGCTATGTCTTACGCCCCCTAAATTCCAAAAGGACTAATAATGCCCTAATGTAGTGTTTCTAGCATTATTACCAACAACTTATTTGTAATAAGTATATCCAAGGCAATGGTGCTTATCTTCCTTTTGTTGTTACTCCTCTAGGCAAGACATGTCTCAAATTCTTAGTTTGATACCCACCCAACATACAAACGGAAGGCATCTCAATCATCAATCAAGCAAGAGGCTCTAGGAAATCAACTTTCAAGATTGATATGTGTTCAAGACCTAAGGTACCACTTGAAGAAAACCCTACATGGGGGTTTGCTTCAATGATACAATAATTATCTATCCCCCACATGGCTATGACGTATGTCGCAATTTATAGATGTCATCCCTTTGCTACAATATTTGAGCATTAGTAATTTGTGCACAACCACCATAATTTGTGCCTTGTCACATTTGTAAGGAAAATGTGGAACATCTTTCATCATCATTATCATCTACAACACTTACATCTTAAGTTTTAACATGTATGTTCACTTCACCTTTACTTTAGACGATAATACAAGATCTCATTCCACAAGTTTCTTCCCACAATCCTTTTGCAAAATGTTTACGTTTCCATAAAACTTACAATTATCATCCACTTTATTCACATTGAAATTCTTCTTATCTAGTATGTGACATGACATTTTATGATTTATCCTATTTGCAAGTATAGGCTTGTTGGCTTTACACATGTTTTCCACTACATGTGGTTGTCCCACTTGTAATTGGAAATATAGAAAAGTTAATAGTTTGCTCCTCTTGGAGAAGCAGCTCAATATCGAGATCAATACTAGTATTTTTGTCTTTCTTTCACAAGCAATGCTGAAGATGGCACAAGTAATGTACTACGATCAAATATTTCTCAAAAGTGGTCCAAAAATCTAGTTGTATTTTTTTCATTGTACATCAAACTTGGACACATGTGTAAGGTTATCAACTTTGCTCTTGATGCATGATCTTTACTTCATTAGCTACCCAATATGTATTTACTAGTGCATGCATCACTTGCAATCATACAAGTCAATTGTCAAGTGTCTCTTTCTAGATTAGGGAATAATTCATGTTTGTGGCTTGACCATCACATGTTTTAGCTCAACTATAGGTTTCACAAACACAGTATATCTTACATTTTGGCATTTCAAACAAATATGTTTATGGTGGCCTGCACAATCTCGTCCATGGGGGAAAGGTTCTTAAACCCTTGCTAAAGAGTATGTAACAAAATATGGAGTATATTGACCAATGTTGATAATTACACCCCTGACAACTATGTCATCACTTGGCAAAACAATAGAAGATACGTACACGACACCTCTCACCATCATATTGCAACAAGTAAATTCGATACAAAAGAAATAATATTGGTAAATATATCCCATCATCTTGACTTCCATACGATATTAAAGAAAGCACCAAACTACGAAAAGATCATACTCATTAACACAACCATGGTTTCAATATCAATACATAGTATTTAGATGTCTTGGATGAGATCAACATAATATGATTGAACTAGTAATAATACGGATTAAAGTTTAAACGTGTACTTGTAAAATATTTAGTACTGATAACCATGCTTCATATGAAGATAATATTATTTATACCAACTTTTTAATTTTACGTTGCCATCGTCAATTTGTTATTTCCCAACAATATTGCGATATCACTTCATTGTAACTTGTCTTAATGCACTTTTGGCTATTTGTTTCAAGATGATGTTCCTTAGCATGGCACTAGTTACATGTACGTGTGCATAACATATGTTTTGTTGCAATGTGTCGTAGGCCTTTGGACTAGCTCTTTTATGTATACACAAAATTGAACATGTTCTTATTTTTCTCAAAAGTGACATATTTGATAGTTTAAAAATAAAAAAAGAGGTTTTATGTTTCTCACTAGTACCGTATGTATAAGAAGAACAAGAACAAGAAGACGAAGGGTTTTTACGGTCTCCAAAAACACCACCAAAGTGGTCTATTAGACCACAACTATGTATATTCTGTATCTTGTTTGCTTGTTCAAGAAATGAAAATTAATGGACATTTAACTAGAGATAAACAACAAGAAGGTAAGATTGGTCATGTTGACCAATCCCAAAACCCCGTGTGACATCTCACCTCAATTGTACTCTTGTTCTCTACAACATAAATGTCCTCTAAAATATGGAAGACCATTGACAACCAAAACTACTGAGAAGAGGCTACTACTTTCCATAGATGTAAAGTATATTATAATCCATCATGAATTCCACTTTTCTTTTGGCATCGATGATGTAACACATTTTCCAATATACTATAAACTCGAGGCAATTTGAAATTCGACTTCTATGCAAGCTTATACACAAGTCAACTTGTGGTTGCTTTGGATACAAATACATATTACGTAGATATTGTATGTATACATCAATTTACATCAAATGTGTAGAGAATTAATAGGTGTCTTATCGAAAGGAAAATTTTATGAGCTTTTTTTGAGAACTTTTATGTTTTATTCCAACGTATTGGGTGAAGTGTTTTTCACGAATTACAATAGATCCTCTAAGTTGTAGAGGTAATATATTGGAGTGACATGCCTAATACTTATTGGAAGAAGAACAACAACAAAAATGAAGGAATTATGAAGGGTATGTCCCTAGATATATTAACGTCTTTTAAGGTCCAAATTGGCCCATGAGACAATTGGTTTACCACAAAATAGGGTGTTTACCCAATCATCAAAGATCAAATAAAATACAAAACGATAGCTGCAAGATTTGAACCTGCTAGGGCGAACCCATTTGATTTCGAGTCAAATGCCTTAACCACTAAGCCAAACTATTTGCGAAATTTAGAGAATGTGGGCAATTATGAAGTCCATTTTATAATTCTTAATAATTTGGAAAACATATGGTATCAATGTGTTTTAATGTCACAATGGGTCTCAAATGTTGCATAACTACTTTCAATCTTGTCCAATAATGGAGGTTGTGATACGAAACCATCTTTTTAGTCTAATCTAGATCATAACATACAAGTAATCGTCAAGTGGTTGGAGTAAAAGTTTAAATATGATTGTAAAAAATTAAGCAAATGAAATTCCAGTAAATGAGCTATATGGATAAATTTGTGGTTTGAATTACAAATATTAATATATCATTGCTTTAGAATTTACCATGAGTGTCAATGTTTACATATACTTTTAGTGAATTACTTACAACTATTTTGTCAATCAATAAACTACCATTCAAGTATAAACTAGAACAATGTGATTCTTATGATTCTCCTACTCACTAGTGGCAAGTTGCAATTATAAATTGCATTTGTATTGACTTCTGTTAAACATATTTCAAACCACTATTTTCTTGAACTTTGACAAACTTTACCACATTATTATTGAAGGATGCAGAAATCTACACTAAATTGCATAGGTATGAAAATTGTTGATGTTGAAACTTGAAATAACATGAAAAGGGGGTGTCATCCTACTGTATGACTAGCTTTATGGGTACATGCATGTAAAAACTTGTCTTTATGATAAAAGCTTGAGGGAACATTGTTGGCCGTACTATTGTTTGACTATTATTCAACATTTAACATTTGTTATATCCTTCATTTTGCATATTCTTTGAGCAAAGTATTCTTCTTCTACTTACTAGCATTTGGGAGTCATATCTCTGCACAAGCTCTAATTGTATCCCGGTCCCATGATTTGCACAATTTCAATGAGTATTTTTAGGCTCTGCTCCACATTTAGCGAGATTTTCACATAACAACTTGAAAATAGTTCTCTTGAAGCCTATTACATCTATGACCACAATAGATTCTTCATTCGAATATTTCTTTTGGATAACATCCTTTCACCCTTTTAAGAATCGATGAATAACGTTTTTCAATGGCAATGCGAGATAGTTTGTCTTCATGAATTCATCATGTATAAACATGTCAAATATTTGTGTGTGATCTTATGGATAAAACATGATGAAAGTGCTTCAACATTTGTACCAATTTGTTTGGATAACATTATTAAGGCATGAGGTTACTACACTTGGGAATATAGAGTTCCCACCCTTATGTTTACATATGATATATACAACTCTAGCCTTCTTCTGATCAAATTATACATGTTAACCAATAGATTTAAGAGGCATAAAAGCAAGCATACAATAAGTATTTACATAAAGTTATAATTATGATGAGTTATTTAGGTCATGTATGTAAGTCTATGAATGAGAGATAAACCCCGTCATTTATGTTATCACGACAAGGTTAAGGCTTTGTTTGGTTGAATGACTTTTAAGGTTTAACCATATGCAGTTTGTGTAGAGGTTGCTTTGCATGTTCAACATCGACAATAAAATGTCCCTAGTACTCATTTGCCTTATTGATGAAATTGTTTTGTTTATTTATGGTTGGCACATGGAGGCATTTTGTGAGATTACCATTGTCAAATCCTAGTCAGTGTGGGTAGCGCAGGTGGGTTTCACGAAGAAAATTTAGTTTCATTTTCGTCTCCACGTTCTAGACGATTGATGATGGATGAATGTGAATCCAAAAGAGCGTGCTAAAAAAGCTACACTTCGTGTCGAAATGGCCTATGTAGGTAGGAGGGCTATTGGGAGAGGATATGAAGCGAAAAGGAACCCAACAATTTCTTCTTCAAAAATGAGAATGAAGGTTTTCTAGCGAATCGAATCTCATGATATGTATGATTCATGTGCGAGATAGACAAGAAAGCCTACAACAATGATCCTTAGGTATGTTCGAAGGACCTTAGGCTCTAAGCTAATTACACATAGTCATAGCAGATTAAGCATGATTAATTACAGCTGAGAAGTATGATTAATCACATCCAATATATGATTAAGTATGTGTAGCCTATGCGTATAGCAAGCAAGCAAGCAAGCAACACACACACAGAGTTAATTAAAAATAAAGGAACCCCCACCCCCACCCCCATCCCCACCCCCGAAATGATGAAGAGAGGAGACATGTGAGTGACTACTACACGATTACTACATACATACATACATACTTCTTACTGCGCGCTAATTACAGGTGTGGTTAAGCAGCAAGCAGCACATGTCCCACCCCCCCAGGGTTAACTCTAATCATCGCTCCGGCTAACTCTAATCTCTGCCCTAATCACCTCTCATTCCTCCCGCAGGAAGCAGAAGGAGCCAGATCTATCTCTTCCCACCCGCCCCCTTTCTCTCTTTGTCTCTCGTTCGCGCTGCGCTGTCTTCGTTTCGGGTAAGTTCCTTCTCTGTTTCGCCGCATTCAAATCTCTAAAGCTGCTCTGTTTTCTTTCCGTCTCCTTCCTCTGTTTCTGTGCAGGAGCAGGGGTTTTAGGGCTAGGTTTCTCTTTGTTCCGTTTTAAAAACATTTTTTGCCTTATCTGCCTCGCTGAATTTGTCGATATGGGCTTTTTTTTTTTCTGAAGCGTCTTTTTATGGTCTCTACCTTTTGTTTAGGGCATTTCCTCTGCTCTTCATAATTTAAGATTTTGCAATGAAAATGAGGGAAATCACTGGATAGACCAAACTGCGAAGGTATCTTTTCCTCTTGTGAGGGTATCACTGGATAGACCAAGCTACCTATACGGGTCTTTATATCTGTGTCCTTCTCCTGCAGGGATTTATTAACATATCCAGGGAGAGCTGTAGGAGAACATAGAATCAGAGGGAAAAGGAAGCAGAGAATTTTCGGACAGCAAATTAGGGACTGAGCTCTTGTTTTGATGAACTAAACTACCCGTACGATATGAGCATTTCATCCATGGAAAGAGATGGGCTTCACCGGTTTTCAAATGGTCAGTATGGATCTTTGCAAGTTTCAAACGGTGGGGGTGGGGGGACCGGGTCAGCCATCTCATCCCGGGATGGAAGTCCCGAAACCACATTCAAGACTTCCATGTGGCATCAACATCATAAACATAATCATCACAACCATAGCCATAATCACAATCATAGTCAGTCAATCCGTGGTCAACATTTGGGTGAGGAAACCAAGATCCGGCGGCAGCTGGCACCGCCACAAATCCGTTTCCGTGAATGCCAGAAGAATCATGCTGCATGCTTGGGCGGCCATGCCGTGGATGGTTGTGGGGAGTTTCTACCCAGTGGAAAGGAAGGCACTCCAGAAGCACTAAAGTGTGCCGCATGTTCCTGTCATCGCAACTTCCATCGGCGGGAATTCGTTGGACCCACTGGTGAAATAACTTGCCGCTGCGGGGCCACCACCTTAAGATCCGGGTCCTATGCTCTTCCCCAACCTCTGCTTCGGCCTTTAAGCCCAGTTGTTCGTGAGAAGACCAAATCCCACCATCAACTCCCCTCTTCAGCAGATATCTCCCCACATGCACAATTGATCATGCCACTTGCCCAATTTGAAGAGGAAGAACAAGAAGAAGAGGAAGAAGAAGATGATGATTATGATGAGCCACCCATGCATAATGCTCGTCCCAGTTCATCAGCTTCATCCAAGAAGAAGCGGTTTCGCACAAAGTTCACGGCCGACCAAAAGGAGAGGATGCAGCGATTTGCAGACACTATTGGATGGAGGATCTCAAAACCTGATGAGGATGCTGTGCAAGGTTTTTGTGATGATGTGGGTGTGCAAAGGAATGTTTTCAAGGTGTGGATGCACAACAATAAACATATGTCAAGCAAAAAGATGTAAGTTCATTTGTTTCTTATTCCTGTCTTTCTTGATTCATAATTTGTCGATTATTTCTAGGTTAGATTGATAGCCATTGAGCGTACCTACATTTTCTTTGATGTGTGTTATGGGTGTGGATTGTTGAAATCTCATCAATGTCATCTTTTCCTTTACACCATGCAGAGGTGGTGGTGGGTCAGAGCTTTCTGGAAGGAATTATGACAGTCCAGAGTATGATCTCGTTGGAAAGAACTGTGATAGCCCTTCTAACTACTGATACCAATTTACCGGGCATTTATTCCTTGGCTGGATGAAGCGTGGTGGGGAATTGGGATCCTGTCCGGAAATATGTATTTTCTTGCTTTAGTTTTTCTTTTTCGAGCTGATTTAATGATAACATGTGCGGCAAAATTGCTGGCAGTCAGGGAAAACCTTCTGTGGGTTGTGCCGAATATTAACTTTCTAACCTCAGGATTTGGTGCAATGGAAATTGTGTGTTTACATGAAGATGGGATTGAAGATGTGGCTTTCTTTTCTTTGGTTGTCACGACAATTTTCATCAGCTTCATCTGTAAATATGATCTTTGTTGTGTGTGCGTGTATGCATACACGCATGTATATGTGTAAATTTATAACATAGATACGTGCATGTATGTGTATCTATCTATATAGAAAGGGATTATTTAGTTTATGCAAAGATCAGAGTGGCAGAGCAGGCCCAAAGCTACATGATCTCAAGTGCTGTGCATTCAACTTAGCGTTGGACAATCTGTGTCATAGTAACACAAGATACGAATTGCAAATACCTCAACAATCATCGTTGCATCATAAAATGGCTTTTATTTACTTATGTATAGAATAGAACGGGAATTTGTATCTTCTCCTCAATTTGGATTATGAACAGTGATCTTGAAAGTAATGAAGATATACATGCAAGGGAAGGGGGACCATGATAAGATTACTTTTGTTGCTACTTTTGATCAAATCTGTATTGGGCACAATGCCTTCTTGAAAGAGAAACGTGTGGATGCTCAACTGAATGCTCCTATTAGGAAGAGTTGCATACTCTTTCTGGTTGGCAGGTCGAATCGTTGTGCCATCATCAATTTCTTAATGCTGTGATAAACCTGTTGCATAATGTAGCCTTAGTGCTAGATTCAGTCCATTCATACACCAATTTGTGACTGCTAGCATCTCGAGCAAAGTTTAAGCATTTTGCATTCTGTGTTGGTGTGACTCAATGTGTATTTGTTATGGCCCATATTGGCTTTGGCCGATAACCTGTTGCATAATGTAGCGTTAATGCTAGATTCAGTCCATTCATACACCAACTTGTGACTGCTAGCATCTTGGGCATAGTTTAAGCATTTTGCATTCTGTCAATATGTATTTGTTGTGACCCAAAGTTACTGATCTTGATGAATCATATTGGCTTTGGCCGATAACCATGTGAAATGTTTCCTTAATCTATAGAGAAGCTTTCAATTACTAATGTGTTCATATTTGACTTTCAACTGTTTTACTTGTTCATGTGGGGCGTTCAAGTAATTTCTAAGACATTAGATTTCACAAATTTTATTTATTTTCTGTAGTTTTACGAGCAAAGAATATTTGATGTATCATGATATCTATATTTTTTTCTTCTCAAAATATCTAGAAAAATATTGATATTTAATGTGATTAATCAGGTATTCAACGTGTCAAAGTTTCTATATTTTAAGAGACTTGTTTGTTGAGAGATATGACAATTCTAACCTCAATGATTGGAGATTCCAAAAAATCTTTAGCATTCATCTCTTCAATATTAGGAGGGCCAGGGATTGATTTTGTGTATCCCGGCAAACAAACTGAGAATTAGACTAGGTATAGCAAAATGTTAATTGTAAAATTTTAACTACCTTAATTTTCGATGCCATTTATCACAGAGAAATAAATATTCCAATGTGTTTTGTGCTGTTCAACTAATGGAAAGCTTGCCAACCCTAGGCTGAATATTGTAATTATCTAAGACTTAAGAAAGTTGCATGTTTTCTTCTACCTTCACTATTTATGGCTGCATTATGAATTTATTGGACAATTGTACAAATATGAGATAAAATCCATTTGTCTTTCTTTCCTAATTTGAAAGCCAAAATTATTTAATAAATATTCTACAACCTTCAACGTGATGGTATCATTAACGAGCTACACGAGTACTTGAAGAGTTAAGAGGTTATACATCTTCAATAATGTCTAGTGAAATAAAATGCTACGACAAATTGTCTAGTGAAGGTCTTGTTTTTTTCCTATATTCCAAGATTAGAGCCTTTTTCTATGCCGAACGGGGAAACAATACACATGAATACATGTTTAGAGCCCATTCCATTGTTTGCCATTCGAACCATTGCTTCCATGCGACTTAGCTCACATTCATTGCAATGTGAGACGGGACGTTGGGGCACAAGTGATGAGAGTGGTCGACTATGCACAATTTTCCCTAAACAAGTTCGAGGATCTAAGTATCACATTTGATATAATGCTCTCCCTTTGATCATGCTTGCAACACATCTTCGACCAAGCCTAAACCTTGCACGAATTGATCTCACAACCACAATGTGCTTTCTCGATTGCAACATTCATTGGTAAAGTTCTTGAACATTGAGAGTCACTACTTACTTTCACATGTATAACTTGAAATGTTATTTTTGGTCTTATAGGTCATATTTACTCTCTCTCTCTCTCTCTCTCTCTCTCTCTCTCTCTCTCTCTCTGGTGAAAACACACAATTATATTAATAAACGAGTGTAAAAAACACTACTTACAATGAGTGTGACAATGGAGTATGGTTACCCACTAACTACATTACATGGGTACTGGAACATGTTGAATTGCCAATAGGCAAGACAAACACTCCAATAAGGAAAGAATCTCCACTTGCTCCAATAAAGAAAATTGTCACATTAGTATTCCCTTCAACTTTCGTAGATATGCTTTCATTCCATGTCTACCATTGAATACAAAAGCATTGCACATGTTCCAATTATGATGCAATCCCCAATATCTCAGAAATAGAAAAACGATCTCCATCTCTAAATTTGGGTCAACCTGTGTAAATTGTGCAAACGCCCATTGTTTAGGTGTCAAATAACACCGTGATAAAACTTGCCAAATTTGAGAAATGTAAGTCCAAAGCTAACAAGCAATCAGACATTGTATAAATCGATGAGTACTATCTTCCATTTGAACATCGCAAAAGAAGCAATTGCTCGTTGCTAGTCCACGACACTTTAGAGCTAATCCCAAAGGCAATCCTCCAATTAAAACTCTCCAAATGAAGACCTTTACTACAAGTGGCAATTTTAGAATGCCAACTACGTTGTAAGATTTGCCACCACCCATGATCAGATTTGTGTATTTTCCATTCTTCTTCGGCCTTAGATGATAACCATCTAAGAGACTCAATAGAGCAATGATACAAAATATTAGTGGTCACTTGTAACAACGATGTTTGACCTCGTAAACACCAATCAATCAACGGTTGTTCTCCTATTTGTAGAGGTACGGGACCTTGCATCAATGCAATATTTTGTAGTTGATGCCAAATAAACCCATAATTAGGCGGGATGTGTAATAATTGTTGCGCTTCAACAAACTCCAAAATTCTTTGAGATGGAGCCTCAACTACATCTCCCACCTCTTTGACCCCTAAACAAAATAAATGATTAAATTGAGACTAGATGATGGTTTCCATACACATAACAAGAGTGCTTCTTGCCATGAGTTAACCAACAGTTGAACACATGAAGAGGCCGAGATCCTAAGCCAAATACATCCATTCAGTAATTGCCACCATGAAGCCTTAATTGTTGTCCTCCCATGTGTTAAACCCTTGTTCTCAATGAAATATTGAACAATAGATATCCATGGTTGCGAGTTTGAACACATGTCTTGTAATAATGAAAATCTACGAGCCATCATATGCATAGATAAGTTTAATATTCTAGCTCCCCCCAAGCGCTTAGGGGTTGCTAGATGATTCCACGCAACCCAAGTGATTCCCATCTTATCCCTCTTCTTCCACAACTAATATCAAAGAGGTTGCAAAATAGATGTGAAGCCTTCTTTGTCCACGACAACAATGGCAAGTAATATAATATCATGGGCAACCTTCAAGCGTACATTGTGCAACCTTCAAGCGTACATGAAATGGCCAAGATTGTGACCTCCAATACATGAACTTATCCTTCAACTTACTAGACATCCATTCAATCAATTGACCATTTGTAACATTCATTCCTAATGGATAGCCCAAGTGTCGAAAAATAGAGTCTTTCTTCACTATGGATCCTTGCCATCCTAAATATTTCAAATCTCTTTCAGTACATGATATGAGACTAGACTTCCTCCAATTAATATGTAATCCGGAAGCCAATGCAAATTGGTTCCATACAAGCATCCCCTTCTCAAGATTCTCTCATGAGGCTTGTAGAAACATGAAAGAATCATCATCCAAAGCTTGTGCTACTAGTTGCCCTCCAAATGGAAGGTGTAGACCCACAATGTCACCATTTGTTGCAAGCCTTGATAGCATCACTAACAAGGGATGAGTAACAATAGGAAACAACAATGGGCTAAGTGGGCATCCTAGACGAACGAATCTTGTAAGGACAATATCTGATATAACTCCTCCATTAAGCATTACTCGAGACACCGCATTGTCCTAATAAAAATATGAGACGAGTCATGCGAGGTCCAAGCCCATTGTATGCATTAACCCAGAAACAAAGGACCAATTAACAGGATCATAAGCTTTCTCCAAATCTAATTGCACCATAATCAATTCTTGATGAGTGTTTTGAGCATAATCCATGGCCATTTGAACATTCAACACATTATGCAATATATTCCTACCTGCAATAAAACCATATTGGGCAGGATGTATCAACTTTGGTAAATACTTTTGTAATCTATTTGCCAAGACCTTTGTAAATATCTTATATAACCCCCCAATCAAAGAAATAGGTCTCCATTGATTAAATGACTTGGGAGATGCCTCCTTTCGAACTAATTTAATTAGACCAACCTTCCAAGCTTGAGGCATACAACTAGAATCCCAAGAATTTTGAAACATCAAAGTTAAGAACCCCTTTAAAATGTTCGAATATCGCTTAAAAACTTCATTTGTGAAGCCATCCCAACCAGGGCTCTTACCACTAGGAAGATGCCTTAAAACCGTGTCCACCTCATCCTCTGTGAAATCTGTATCCAATTCGTGACTAATGAGTTCATGCACAATACATCCAACCACATCATAAAACTCATGACGTGCTCTACTCACCTCATTTGTCATTAACAATTGTGGGCCAATCAACTCCTTAAAGTTATGAACACATATGTCAATTATGGTAGTAGGATCCACTATCAATTCATCCCCTTGCGTCACATGCACCACATTAGATCGAGCATAAGTAGGATGTAATGCTTGGAAAAACAAATGAGATTGACATTGATTATCTATGAGCCCATCCCTTAGTTGACACATCTTCGCATAATGATAACTTTGGCATTGCAACTGAGAAATAATAACCTGCAATTGACTTTGGATATCCAAAAGCTCGTCATCTTTAAATGGTGCATGTATCAATAATGCATTACACCTAGAGAGAACTTCTGAGAATTGTCGAAGGAGACCTCTTCTTCGTTGAGGATTAGTTACTCCATACATGCGATGAATGATCTTAATGTTTCGTAATGTGATATCCCATGCTTTAACTCCTTTAAGATTCATTTCTTGTGAAAAATTTACCAAAATTTGTTCCATGAGAAAATCAAAGTGAGGTTGAAGCAAAAGAGAAGAGTTAAAGCGTAATGGAGGCTTTCCAAGTAAAGATTTATACATGTCAATTGCATGACTACAAACCTCCAAACAAATAGGAAAGTGATTTGAATTTCCTATATCTTGTAGAACTATCATACATCACATACATTATATCTAACCAACTCCATGTTGAGTAGATTGGAAAGTAAAACCTAGATCATTCTCATGCAACCATGTCCAAACATCCAACTTCAAAACCTCTATAGCCAATGAATCCCAAGCAAGTTGCTCAGGAGTCAGGATCATCCATGATTGAATGTTCAAACGTAGATTGAAATGCATCAACACACATGTTAAAATCACTCATAAGTAATCCGGGACGGCCCACACATAGGGTTTGAAGGAGTGAGCCCCATAATACAATACGTTGAGCGGCTTGGTTATGGGCATAAATCACAACCACCCACACAACCTTGCAAAAAAAACGTGATTTCTAGAACCAAAAACCGACCATAAGGATCATTATGCACCACTTGAGGAGAATATTTATCCCACAATACCACACTTGAAAAATGATTATTAAGATGTCCTACATAGAATGATGAATATCCATGAAAATGAATTGTGGATCCTACTAACTCATGACACTTATGCTCAACTGCACATAATACATCCCATTGTTTACTTAACAAAGTTGCCCATAATATATACTTCTTATGAGGAGAACATGCCCCTCTCACATTCCATGTTACCATTTTCATTCAATTAACAATGTTATGGGTGCACTTGCTCCTTTAGAGCAATTAATGTCATGAAACTAGTCAAAGCATGTTCCAACGTTGCATATGGATTTTCATGCACCACATCCTTAGGGTTGTCTATTGAAATCGAAATCTTTTGTTTAGGTCCTCCCGCTTGACGAAAACCTCGAGAATTCGATGAATTTACAACCCGTCCCAATGAATCAAATTGAAGGTGAAGGGGTAATCCCTTATCCCTAAATTCTCGTTGTTAAGGAACTTTTGTAGGACCCTCCCTAGTTCCTGAATTACCTTGCCAAGTAGTCTCACGAGTAGTGGGGAAACTATTAGGTTGCATATTCATTGATTTCCCCTTCGACTTGCCCTTAACTTGATGTCAATCTTTGTCAACAACAACATCACTACTAGCTCTATCCAACGGTTTTGTTTTTTCACTTTGTTTTTCCATATCCATAGATTGAGTTCCCTTATTCTTAGGGCCCAAACCTTGAAGTGAGACCTCTTTATAACCTGCTCTAGATGATGTTCCTTCATCCATAACAACCACAATATTTGACACACCAACATCTCTCCCAACTCCTTCCTTACCGTTAGGAACCTCTATAGTTTAAGGACAATGACAATGTCATTCCGCCATCAAGTGACCCCATCCGAAACAATGACCTGCAAATGTCTCCCACTTCAATTTAAAAC
Source organism: Azolla caroliniana (assembly GCF_043228905.1). Lineage (NCBI taxonomy): Eukaryota > Viridiplantae > Streptophyta > Polypodiopsida > Salviniales > Salviniaceae > Azolla > Azolla caroliniana. The sequence continues at coordinate 608,370 of NW_028230441.1, read as the reverse complement.
AAAGTCTTTTCATACAAGGTGTGTTCATATGCACCCATCCTGGCCTCTTACGACTTGTATCACATAACACACAAAACCTACACTTATTGTAGCATTTGCATGTGGAGATATCAACACCTTACCCATTTAACTCATCAACTCTGGTAAAAGTGGCCATAAAAAAACATGTTTACAATCCACTGTTACCCAAACAAGGCATTCTTTTTTTAACAAAGCATGATAGTCAATCATTTATCAAAAAACACAGGAACTTTAGCCAACAATGCACTTCGATGTTCCGGTGACCAAAATACTACATCATAAAACCCTTGTGGTCTTGCATATATATTTTCAACACAATTGTGTTCAACCATTGTTTAATCCAATTTATGTATGGGAGTTTCCTGGTAAAAAATAATATAACTGCACGATCATAGAATACATCAAAAGATTGCAACACTGCCTTAGCATCAACTTCCACATGATGCACATCCTCATTAACACATTCTTTCATTTCATTTTCATTTTCTTCCACAATACCAGACAACAAGGTATTGACAATTCCCCATAAATTATCCCAATTACAATGATCCTTGTCAACCTCATCTACATGTATTACTTCGGCATATGTCAATTTTTTCTCATTAATTTCCTCAATACCCTTAAACCTCTTAGAGCTTCCAATGTCTTCCCTTTCACGATTACATTCAACCATCACATTACTCTTTTTTGGATCAATTGTTTCCATATCGATGTCCCCCACAATTTGTGAGAAATTCATGTTTATATCCATTATTCTTGATGTGATTTCGATCCGGGATAAAAACAATTTTCCATGAACAAGAGAGACAACTGGAACTCACCCGATTGAAGAGGTCGAAGATGATGAAGACAATAGAAGACCTGCAATGTGTGTTTAGTATGTGGATGCCGACAACACAAGATTCCTTATTTCTATAGTTGATTCTCGTACAGACCACCAAATTTAACTTGCTATATCTCGTTACGAAGCTCTAATCGAGGGCTTTCTAACGTTTATCATTGTGCCCTATTCCGTTGCCGATAGAGAGCACAACAACAAAAACAAATTCATTTCTTCTTCTTCTTCTTTCCCTCTCCACTCTTGCTTTTTTTTCCTTCTCTCTCTCTCTCTCTCTCTAGTACACACACACACTCACTTGATCGCTCATTAACTTCTTCTCTTGCATCCATCATCCATGATTCATCTTCCTCCTTATCAATGTCTTTGTGCTTTAGGCCAATGTGAACATTTAGACTTTTCATCAATACAATAGTGACTGCAAATGTGATCCTCAATGAGTCTCATCATCCATTGTTCCAACTTCCACCCTAACTTATGGAGAACATAATTTGTTTATCAATCATTGTATATACTATATATGGAGGATCAAACTTTTGTTGAGACTAAAGTTACACTTGATGAGTCCCTCCCTAAAAAACTAGTCCATTAATATCTACTTCCTTATATATACATAATTTGTGCCACATTTAATTTGGAAAACTAATTTAACCACATGAATATGCTATGTTTTGAAAGTAGATCGATGAATAAAAATGTCAATGGTATTCAAAACTTGACAAAAAACCAAAAATAAATTACAATAACTAAATTTCAATGGAATCTATTTTAAAATCAATAAAATAGTTTTCTTGCATTAGCCAAATGAGCATGAATATAACTTTAGGGTTGGCCAATTGTTTCCCTAGGGTTGTTTGCCATCCTACCTCTTAAGATTGAATATGCTAAGATCCAAGAATTTGACAACAATTTAAGTTTTTTGACGAGAGAGAAGAAATTAGACCAAGCCACCCGAACAATTATCTGTGACTTATGACCCATGAATGCGAAATTACAAAGAAAGAATCCATACACATACCTTGGACATGGTTGTGAATCTCACATGAGTTGTACTTCTCATACCATGGTGGAGATGAGAAAAAAATGACAAAATTATCATATGCAAACTTGTCTATAATCATGAAACCCTAAAATATGACTACATCAAGGTTGTATCCAATCATGTGATTAATGTTTACAAACAATGAGGTCAAATTCCAATCTATTAACTCCATGGTCATTGCAATTCCAATACAAATTAGAAATCTAGGAGATTTACAACATCTAAAAGGTGATGTACATGTCTCTTCAAGGAAATTGAAGCTCTCCACACTTGAGTTAAAAGGGATAAAGATCTAGACATTCAATGGTGCTAAATAAGAATAAAATATTAATGTTTGAAAATCCATATAGATGGGCTTGCTCATATGTGAAGTAATGAGATTTTGTTCATATAAAAAACGTCATTGGTTATACCATGTAAGGAGCTATGTTCGCAAAGTGAACTTGTGATTCACAATATCTCTTGAATCTTTTAGTATTCAAGACACCTTTACTAGCTTCCAAAGTATGAAAATGCTTGACTTTTAATGGCCAACAATCCAATAGATTTTTCATATCTTTCTTAACTACATGGTATTTGTTCATATTCAACGTTGAATGCTTGTTTTGTGTTGGATTGTGCAAGGATTACAAAGTGGCATTGTGCACGTTTTGACGTTTCCTTGTTGTGGGGTTTATGTGAGCATGGAATTGCCATGCCACATATCTTCTCTACATATGTATATTGACATATCTTCTCTACATATGGTTGTGTTAAGCATATGTTCTCCATAAGGTCTTGTGAATTGGATATCCACATTCCATCTTGAATGATTACGTGTGTGTGTGTGTGCACCTAGTAAGAGAAGATAACTTTACTCTCCTTTGTTATAAGTGGATAGCATGGCCTTGGCCTCCTTTACTTTTTGCACATATATGCTTATACTACCATGCTTTTTTTCGTGGGTTGACAAGGGCCATTTCGAGAAGATATCCAAAACGGAGGGAACAATTGGGGGGGTGACAATGAGTAGAAGAAGGTTAGAGAGTTGGTTTGGATTTGGTATTTTTCCCGTTCTTCTTTCCAAGGGTGTGTATGTATGTATGTATGTATTTTCCTTCCAAGGGTATGTATGTATGTATTTCAAACGCAAAGAAGTCGCAAAGAACAAAGGAAAAGAGAAGAGGGGACAGGGACTGACTTGGGACTCCGTGTCAAAATTTAATGGGCGTGCACGCGTGTCATCTATAATATGTATGTATACGTATGTAGTAGGTACATATATGCATGTAGGCATGATGTATGTATGTATGTATGTATGTATGTATGTATGTATGTATGTAGGTATGTATGTATATCATATCAATATGTATGCACGTATGTATGTACACTATATGTATATGCATGTACATACTACATACATACATAATAGAGATAGAGATAGACAGAATTGGAGGGAAAGAAATCTAAAAGACCAAAACACTTTTTTT